>NC_051155.1:168057320-168357320 GCF_013339745.2 Dermacentor silvarum | reverse complement strand
TGCTCTGTGTAATGTAGTAATAACACACTTGCCATTAGCTATGGCATCTAATGTTCTAACCACCTCTTAAGAACATGCTTGAACACTCTACCCAAGTGACATGTTTAGCTTTGGGCTTTGTGCCAGTAACCATGGTGTTGTTGGCTTTTGCATAACCAAAGCGGTCAGTCTTTTGCCTAAAATTGCATGCATATTCAGCGCAACAGATTGTCTGCATACATTGCGAGAGAGCTCAGACACATGCATAGCTAGGTTGGGTCCCTCAGAGGTGTCAACCTGCTGTGTTGCTTGGCCCATTAATTGAAGTACAACGAAATTGCTATAAGAGCCTTGCAGCGCTTTTACACACGGTCAGCATGGAGCAGCAGAATGATTCCCACATTCTGTGAGCACTGCTTACAGTTTTATGGCGCAATTGCAAGCGGCAGCGCAAGTTCAGTGGGCTGCGAGCTGCAGCTGGTTGGCAGCTCTGCGGTGAGCTCGGCTGTTTGCAAGTAGCATGCACCATTCCACAGCTTGGAGACATTTGCTTCGTTCCATAGCTACGAGCCAAAGCCCGGTGGAAACAGTGCACCTGCTTGCAGGCAGTGGTTGTGTGTCGCAGTTGGCCGTGCGCTTTTAAAGAAAATGTGGTGGTGGTTGTGATGGCAGTGGTGGTGGCAGCATTGGTGGTTGGTGAGAGTGGTATGACCAAGTGTAACGGAAGGAAGGAGGGAGTTGGGCACAGTCTGAGAGACAAAGTGAGGAGGAGGTGGGACAGTTATGCAGCGCGCGTGTTGAGAGAGATAATATAAAAAAAGATGGGAGCAGGTGCCGAGTCCCCCGTTTCCCCTGCAACGTGTTGTGTTCTCTCCCTCCCCGTTTCTCCATGGCGGACCCCCTCTTCTCGGTTGCGCCCCTCTGACCCCGCAAATCAAACACGCCGAACGTGCCCCTGTGCCGATCTGTCCTCTGTCCTCCCCTGCCCTCGGGGGGCAGTTCAAAGCAAGCATATCCGTGCCAGACTGCCCCGGCCCAGAACGGTAGGAACTCATCCGTTTCCCTTCTTGCGCTATCTCCCACCGGCAGAGCCCCCACTCGGGCCGCCGGCTTGACGAGCTCCTGTGTTGAGGGTTGACACAAGCACATTCTTAATTGCTGTTCACCCTCGCAAGAACTCTGAGCTGTTGAATGTATCGCTTATACCATATAGCACCCTGCCTGCAGATATTGTTTTGGACCATTATTACTTTGCCTAGGCACATTATTTCATGAAGCATAGCATATATTGGGTATTTGTAGGATAGGTACTGGAAGTATCATATCCACTGTTAAATTTGCTCATATCATCTTATCAAGCCTGTAATTCAGAATGGGTTTGCCCACGCTCTCCCCTGTAGGCATTCAGATTACCATGTATAGCTTGGCAGCACCTCTCTACTGAGCAAATGTGGAATCGAGTATAAAAGTTAAACATCATCTTTTTCACGAGTAGGAGCGGCGTAGCATTAATAACTAGTTGGCTTAGTGAACTAGTACAGTAGACTTCCGTTAATCGAGTCCGGTAAATTAGATTTTTTGGTTAATTCGATCTTGACCGAAGGTCTCGTCCGGCGCCTATACCTATGGGCCCACATTTCCGTTATTTTGATGTCCAAGTCGGTCGTCGTGAGATACTTTGAGCTTGACTTGTCAGCTTCGCCGCAATAGAGCCCAGTTATGCGGTGAAGCATACCAAGAAAGGAAAGGGCTCATTGTCACGGAACATAGTACGCGTTCCTCAATTACACAGGCACGCACGCGCCATCTCCGGTCACAGTACGAGCCCCTAGACACCTAATAAGCCTACTTAACGACCATTCAGAGCTGTTTCTGACGTTGCTGTGGCGATTTGAGCCCTCGTTTCGCCCGCCATGCGTGTCTCGTCTGAGACCGTTAACGGGGCCTAGTATGCGTTCTTTACTTATACGCACACGCATGTGCCGTGCACCGAACAGCGGAGAAAAAACATGTGTTTTGGGAAAGCTAGTGCAAAAGAAGGTGGTAAGATGAAAAAAACTGTTTAAAGCTAACAAAAGAGCAGGCGTCTATCTAAAGCTCTGAAGGCCTGCCAGTAAACTTATTAGGTGTCTCCGTGCTCGCACTGTGACCAGAGACTGTGCTTGTGCGTGTGTCAATTAAGGAACACTTGCTATGTCCCCTAACACTTGCACCGTTCTTTGCTTCACTGCATAGCATGGCTGTATTCCAGCAAAGCTAACTTCAAAGGCAAATACTGTCAAATGAATGAACAGCGTGTTGCTGCATTTTTTCTGCCATTTGTTTAATTCGACCAGTTTTATCAGTCCCGTCAGGATCAAATTAACGCAAGTCGACTGTACTTGATGTGAAGACCAGTCAATTTCTTTTAGCACAAAATACTTCATTTGCCACTGCTCCCCTTTCTGTAGAACTGGAAAGGGTTGACAAGGACTAACCACTTCATGGTATGAAGGTGTCTTGTGATCTTTTCTATGTGTGCCCCAAGCTACTAACAAAACAGGGAAGAGAATGGGGACTCCGCTCCTGTGTTGCATCAGGCCTATGTAATAAGGTTGTAGTGTTCAGAGAATGATCTGTTGTTGCTTGCTTCTTAAATCTGTTGCACGTAGGACATTTTTTATGCATTATTTAAGTGGCGAAGATTATGTTGGAGGGTTAAGGCTAAGAAATTACTTGTTTAAAATTACTTCGAAGGCAGAATCTTCCAAGTCTATGGCAGTTGTGGGTGCAGCTTGCATCTTGCTAGAATAAGTGAGAATTTGTTTTACCATAAGAGAGCCTCTGTGCATTCTAGAAAAATGACTTAACTCAGCATCCAGAACAGCAAATTTACAAACAGGCTTTCCTGGTGAAAAAAAAAAAAATGAACAGAAAGAACAGCAGTTATGCAGGCTTTTTTGGAGTGAACGGAGGGCGCTCTTTTAAAGAGCAGGTGGACAGGCAGGCGGCTGTTCTTGTAGTACCTGTACGGCTGTTGGCGTTTTTCTTTGCTTCTGTGCCCTCGTCCTTGCATCCCTTTGTGTGTCTTGTGCCCTATTGCCCCGGGTGCTGCCCCTCCTGTGACCCCAGGATCCTTTCCATCGTGGCTGACCTGGACACGCTTGGCGAAATTCTGCTCAACATCATTCCCAAGTTGGACGACGTGAGTACCATTTGGCTTGCGTACTGGCAGCGTCTTGCATGCCTGGTTAATAATTACAATTAAAGGGGTCCTGAACCACCCTTCAGGCTTGGTGAAAAAAAAAACAGATAGTCCGCAGATAGCGTGAACATCTCAGCCAGATTTTGCAGTCGTGCACGGCTTGTAGGGCTCGCAAACGAAGCGCTAAGTGGCCTTTCTCTCAAGCGCTCATTCCAGCAGAAGCCTGCTCCTCACTCTTTTCTGGACAATTTATTTCGTAATATAGCAGGTTCCCATACGCTGCTGCTATGGTGAATAGCTGACGTAAATCAAGAAGGGTGTTTGGATCAGTGTGCTTCTACTGTTACTGTGTATATTTATTGATGCAGCTTAATAAACAGGCTGAAGTTAGCAAAAATATGCTTTGAAATTTCGATAACAATAATGTATTTCCGGTAGAAGACTATGGTCTGCTTACCGGCCGCCGCCACATTGCTTATTGGTGTTGTAGCCGTCGAGTCTTGCTAATTTAGACTTCTTTTGAACACTTGACTAGCCTGGAGCCATGAGAAATGTAAGGTCAGACCACACATATGCTTGCCAGCGCGCGCTCACTCCTGGCTGCTCCTGGTCTCCCAAGAAGTCTGCCAAGTGTGCAAAAGTACCAAGTGTGCAAGTTGGATGTCGCTACTATCTGTTGGTCTAGCTGGTGCAGGACAAAGCCAGTCTACACCATGTGGCACAGCCAGACAGAAGCATATGAGTGCAAGTGCACATTCCAGCCCTATTGTGCACATCGCAAACGCTGCGCGTAGGCACTGCAGTTGCATATAGCTGCGGTCTGCTACGTAGTGTAGATAACGCAGCCGCGACGAGTCCACTGGTTGGAGCGCACTGTGGCTGTTTGGTGCGTCGTAGGCACGCCAATCAGAAATAGTGGCGCCAACGTGAACATCCAAAACCAAATGTGTACTGTGCGCCACAGTGACGTTCAGTAGGTGGAGCGTTGTGGGCACACCCCGCACCGTCATAGCCTTCGCAGTGCAAGTCATCGATGGAGTTGTTGTATTGCCAACAAGTACACTTCTGCTGAATGGTTTGAAGTACTTTTGGTGGCAAAGTATTTCTGAAATAGTCTAATTTAACTTCAAATGCATTTATCAACTTCAACAAAAAGTGGTTCATGGTCCCTTTAATAATAATAATTGATTGCTGAAAATAATATTGAATGGTAAAATTAAGTCAGCCTGCCGAAGGGCAGCATTGTTTCTTACTCCAAGACATAATTCAGCTAACAATCAATACAGCTAACTTACTGTACTTGGCGTTGTGATGGCAGAAGTATGCAAAAGTTTTATTGTCCGAGGTAGTAACCTCCTGTAATGAACAGAGCCCAAGTAAGGGTGACAGGTGCTGGGAAAGCTATCCTTGTTTATAAATTACAGATATAATTTTATTAATTTCTGCTGGATTGCTGTCAAACGGCGCAGTATCAATATTTGTCTTGGGAAGCCTGTACTGGGCCCACATGAAAATGTCGCAAAATGCAGGCCATTGTGTGAAAATAAGATGCGAACTGCATTCCCATTTTTACTGATCTTTTTTTCCCACCCTGCTGTTCACTTTGAAGATGAGGTCGTGCATTCTTGTGACTACCATATTTTGATGGTGGCAGAGTAGACTTGAGTATAGTTGTAGGAAACCACAGGTGGTCGCAATGAATCCCAAGCCATCCGCTGCTGGCATCTCTCCTCGTGTGTTGCTTCGGATCAAATCAGTGTCATTGTTGACTTTGTCCATGCTTCCAACTTGGCATTCTTTGCAGTTTGCTCAGCACACCGGCCAGAACGGAGGCTCGGAGAGTGAAATGCGCCTGCTCATGCACCAGAGCCATGCCGGCTGTATTATAGGTCGTGCGGGCTGCCGCATCAAGGAACTCCGCGAGGTTGGTTGACATCTACCATGAAGAATAAGTAGGCATGCTAATAAGTAGGAACTCCGCGAGGTTGGTTGACATCTACCGTGAAGAATAAGTAGGCATGATACAAGGACAAAGATTAAGTAGACGTGTGTGTGCTTTTTGCATCAAAATGTTGTGTTTGAAGCATTTGTTTATTCATATTAAGGATATTGGCCGCACTTCACTGCTGACTCTGTCGTTCACATGCAGCATCTTGTTTGCGGTGTTTTGGGAAAGTGAAGAACTAAAATTCCTCATCTTGCCTAGCCATGCCTTACAGTAGAATAAGTATGACATAATTGTTTAAGATGAACATAACTAAAAAGGAAGGTACCAAAAGCAGGAGATGGTAAAAATACTCTGCAGTGCACGCAGTGTGCCTCAGCACATCATGCCTCCACATAGTACAAGGATTGCGGTTGTGTCATGTTCTCCTAAAACGTAGAGAATGTTTAGACAGTAGCTTTTACCATGTGCAAGACAGTAGAAGTCTTGTTCGAACTTCTGAAATTGTTACTGAAGCTATCCTCCTCTGCAACTCCACCTCATTGGTTGCTTTTTTTTGCTTTGGAACTTTGCAGTCCACTGGGGCCAACATCAAAGTTCACGGCAGCTGCTGTCCAGGATCTACCGAGCGCATTGTCAAAGTCACTGGCTCACCTCCTGTTGTGGTGGATTGCATCAAGCAGATTTGTGACATCATTGGAGTGGTAAGAAAAAAAGTATGCTGGTTAATAGCCACACCAGCCTTCGTATCTCTCAGGTGCATTAGTGCATTTTCAACAACAGTAGCAGTGATAAAATGAAATAATTATTTGGTTCTGAAGCAGTTTTGTACCGTTGTAATGTTTTTCTAAATTAAAATTTAAAGTTGTTTTGTATTTTAGCAAAGAATTCATTGGTTCTGGAGCAACTTTATGGCTGCAAAAAAGTTTTATGCCTTTACTACACTTTACTAGTCGATACATACTCCCACGTGCATTTAAAGTTCATAGGCAGACGGAGTGTAATGGCGTACATGAAGCGCAAGGTGGATGAATATAGTAATCCACGAAGGGGACAGGCCAGGAAGCATTCTGGTTTCGTGATGCACTCGCCCATGGTGTAGCACATGACTGCGCACATTCCAGCCAAGCACAGTTTGACTGCTTATTTGTAACTGCCTATGGTGCACAACTGGATATCGTGCAGCTTTTTCATACTTCCACTTACTTTCGCATAGAGCTAAATGTCTGTGCATGCAGTTCGGAAGACACTAGCGCAGAACAGTACCAGTAAAGCTACTAGAAAAGCCTTAAAGACAAGCCTTGCGGTGAGTGCACTTCTGACTGGGTGTGCGGATGGCGGAGGAAGCACCAATGACAATTCAGTCAGGACGATCTAGTGCGTGTGGACACACAGTGAACAAAGAGCAGGAGAAAAAGAAACGGAGCTCAAGCGAGGCCCAACGTGAAGTGTTGTGGCCCTGTTATGGTATGGGCACACTGGTGGCACTGGCTTTTGAGAAATTGCAGTCTCTCGGGAAAATGGCGGCAAGTTTTTCTACTCTCTCAGTGCAGTGCCTGTCAAATGAATAAGGGGGCTCTGGTTGAAGGCAAAGCGGCATGACATCAATGCAGAGAGGCACAACCAGCTTCTTTTCAGGCTAGCCGGCCTGATGAGCACATCGTCACGTGCAAAGCAAGCACTGCTACAACTTATTATTCATCCAAAATAACTAGCGCTATAGTAATCTGTAAGATGTACCTTTAGTGACGAGCTGCGGCCACTCCCAGACCTCTAGCATAAACAGAAACAGTGGTGCAAGTTCTACTCTGAAGCAGGGTCTGGCCGCTGGTAGACTCTGGCAGCTTGCCCCGTACACTCTCATCACAGCCTATACACCACTAATGTCATCCAGCATTGAAGACTGAGTGCTGTTTTTTCATGTGAAAATTGATGCCAGGCTCACAACCATAATTCATTCCAGTGCTTATGAATGGAAGCTCTGAAGCCGTTTAGATTGAAAGAATAGTTGTCTCACTGGAAGTGTTCTAAATCAGCAATGCATCAGTCCATTTCTGGGAGTACAGTAACTGTGCACATTTTGCCAGATAAGAAGAGAGGAAAAAAAATTCATGTTCGTTATTAGAGTAATAAAAAGAAACATTGTTAGTGAGTTGCAATATGAAAAAATATGAAGTGTTTGAGGTTTTTTTTTTTTTTATTGAGAAAGGAGCTGCTGAGGGATTGCTTGTGCTTCGCATTTCTTCGTTCCATTCCAAATCCTGGTTGACTGTTGTGTGCACCTTTCTACTCACAGGCTCCTATCAAGGGCCTGAACAAGCCATATGACCCCCACAATTTTGACCCGGAGTTTGCCCAGGAGTATGGTGGCTTTGGTGAAGGGGCTGCAGGCGGTGTCTCTGGAGGTGGCGGATCACTTGCAGGGATGTCTGTGGGTCCAACTCGTGGGTAAGCTAACGCTTTAAAAAAGCATCCTGTGTCCCCCCAGCAGATGTCCTGCAACATATTTTACCAAAGCTGTGGAATGCATCTGGCACTTTGCATATAATGGAAGATGTTGTAATTTTGATACTTCACCTTTCATGGCTGGGCAGCAACATGCTCGAATACAGAGCATGTGCAGTTCTGTGCTCACTTCAGGTAATGGACTGAGCCTGACTGTCTCTGGCAACAGGTACTAATTTAGTTGTGCGTCTCTTTGCTGTTTAAAATGTCACATTATCATGTAAGCCCAGGTGACTGGCATTGTAAACAGCTACATTACATTGACATTGCCCAAGAATATTTGCCAGAGTGCAGCATTTTGCGGCACTCAAAGTATAACCTTCATAGCTCCATCTTGGCCTTTGCCACTGAGAAGTGCTAAGGTGTGTCATCATTTTGCTGTGACATTAAGCACCGAGGGCATTGAAGCACATTTCCTTGAACTCATAACCATGACAAAAACCTATGCAGCATTTGCACTGCGCATCGTAAACCAAGAACCTATAACAACAATCAATGACACCTCAGCCTGCATTCAGATGATTCCAGATGCTTCTGTAATGGCCAGAATTTGCAGCCAGAAGCACACACAGGAGCACCCAAAATTAGGCAGCCAAAAAGATTTTAGCAATGAAACAATCTTGCCACTGCCAAGGAGGTGGCATAAATTGAGCTGACGACAGTTGCTGAAGACTGGAAATCAAAATTGAAAATTTGTATTGTGCTTTTCAATGCAGTGGTCGTTTGTCAATTTTATAGAGCAAACTAATGTGAAAAATTAGCAGTGCTGATTTTTGTGCTTTCTTTCAATATGGTGATTTCTTTTGACATAAACAAAAATTGAATGATCAAAAATTTGGCCTATTGTCATAGAGCATCCCAATTGCACTGTCAAGCATAGTACAATAAAAGATTTTGAGAATTTGAACAAGCTTTGAACACCTGAGTCTAGTAATACTCTACTCATGTATGCAGTTTCTTTACCACATTTCAAAAAATGATGCAGGGTTCCTCTATAATATTTTGCCTCAACATATTTTGGTGAAACTTGCTCTGTTTACAAATTTTCTTAGCTAAATTTTAAAAATATATATTTTTTAACCCCAATGTGATGACTTCTCAATTTTGAAGAAGTGATGTCTATGTTCTCAGTGCCGATATTGTTGAAAATGCTGCTATACCACTGTGCTGAGTGATGGCAAGGAATGCAAACGACCACGGCTCAGAGAGAAAGTTAGAGAAATAGTGTCTGGGGTCCCCAAGCGTGCATAAAGGGTTAAAAAAAATGTGCATTGCCGTAATGGTTTTCTTTCGTGCCCTCCTTTCCTTCCAACACTTTTGTGGCTACTTCTACCACTACCAGCAGCAGCAGCAGCAGAAGTGGCAGTATGTCCTTTTGGCGAGATGAGCCTGTGGACGCCTTTGCCCGAGGCAGAGGCCCCAAGCGTGGACCGTGGGGGGAGGCTAGCCCTCAGCTTCCCCCTCATCCCTTCGCGGACGAGCCAGCACGCCCCTGGCACTCGCCGCCATCGCTTAGCTCTGGTGGCATGCACAGGTATGCTGTTACACCCCTCCGCCCCACAGAGGAACAGCACAGCTTGACCCGCCTTGCTTCTACTCGGCAATTTTGCACTGCTTGCCGAGTTTACACAGATGCATGAACCTCTGGAGAGAGCATCTTGGATTTTTGGACGAGAGCTTTTGGTGATGACTGGAAATTATTTTTTTCCTCCTGATAATTCTTGTGGCACATTTATTTGCTTTCTCTCTCTCTCTCTCCCCCCCCCCCTTTTTTTTTATTGGCCCTGGTCATTTCTTTCATAACACTTTGCTAACAAGGTCATGCAAGTCAGCTTTAGTAAATAAAATACCTCGAATATCTTTATTATTGTGTTCAAACAATTGCATGAAGAGACGTACAATTTCTCTCTTATCCTAGCCACTGTCTTAAAGCTTTGCTCTTTAACGAGACCTCTCCAGAAATGATAATGCAGTCCTTATTCCACAGATTTGCAGATGTTACATAACACCACCCTCTGCTTACACTTGCTCTGCTAACAGCCGAAGCTATATTGTTTGCATTGTCCCCGGAAAAGCTTAATTGTGTACTGCAGAAGTGCTTGAGGGAGCAGCAGCAATTTCCTGTAAGCGCTATCTGGTTGTTGTGGAAACTACCTGTGCATGTGCTTCTGGGAGTGGTGTCACAGCATGCCGCTGCATGTAGCACTGCTTTGGGGGCTTAGGATTTAGCATGCTTTTCTGTTGCCTTTTTTGCTTTGTCTCTAAGCACAGCACTCTGTAGTCTTTGGCCGCTTCCTACTATTAGTGTATTCTCGGCAGCGTTTATTTAGGTCATTTATAAAGGGACATGCCTTTACCTTAGAATTAGTTGGCTACCGCTGTGACAAAGTCCATCAGTACAACAGCACAGAGGTACACAATTTTTAATATTCAACACAACGTGCCTACACACCTCAAGCCTTGGTGTCACGTGGTAGGGCCCAAGCGCTCATGCATTTTATTGGAGATTTGTTCTAGCTCACAATGTGGTTTCTAATGGCCACGTTTTCTAAAGTTGGAGGGAACAGGGCTTTGTTATCTATGGTGGTGTGTACCTTGGTTTTGGAGCAGCATTCATCGTTTTATAGAGTGTATTTTCATGAACAAGCAGTACAGATGGTGCACATTGAAACATTACTCACAGGACAGCAGCCAGCGTGCAGTAAAGAACAAAGCTGAGGCCATCTAGCTGGATAACAGCTTCTTTTATGACAAATGCTCGAATGAAAATGACTGGCGCCTTATGGAATGCCGACTCTGCTGCATTTCTGCTGTTGGCTTTTTAAGAATTCCATCTTTGTAATTTTAAATGCTGCAATGCTCAGTGTATACCATAATATTATGGATCCCACGGCTTCAGTTCCAGAGATATGTACTGATTTTGGTTTATGTCATTGTTCTTGCAGGGACCTGCCGCGCTCGTACAGAGGAGGTGGCATGCCAAGGGGCGGCACTTATGGCAGGGGAAACTACAATGGTGATTTGCCACTTTCGTTATGACCAGAGATGGAATGCTTTTTAGTGTTGGGAGTGGTCGAAAGGGAAATAGGCAATATGCAAAAGTTCGTAACTAGGCTTTCCCACACAGCTTACTTGCCCTAACTAGTATGGCCGCATTCCCACTAGTAGCGTTGTTAAAAGCCGAGACAATTGTTTTGAAAGCATGGACGGCGGCAGGAATGTTACCAACCCATTCTGACACTTCATTTACGATTCAAGCCCGAGGTCTGCCATTTTGGATACGTCAAAGGAGATGTGTGGTGAAGGGCACTTGCAGGTTTTGCGTATGGTCTATTGGCATCCACCTTGGTGATAAGCACAGAGCTCTAAAATAAAAATAAAAAAACTATGAATTTCTTAATATTGTATGGGTTTCCTTTGTTGCTTCATACTACATTTAGCCTATTGCTGCATCTGCCTTACTGTGCATTCAGAACACTGAATCAGAATACTGTGCATTCTGATTAATGACTCTTGAAAATAGCACAAATCAGCAGCATGACCAACCTTGCCTCAGGCATGTGCATTGTCGTTCACACCAGAGCCTCTTTTTTTTTAAGTTGATAGCAAGATTCATTTAGCAAAGCTGCAGCGACCAGGACTTAAATGTCTTGTACATTCTGGTGTATTTTGGGCTGCAGTAAATATGTATATGTTTAACCCTTTGAGTGCCGGGCGTTTCAAGAGTTTTACCTGCCAATAGCACAATATGAGTGAGGCAGGCCGTAGTGGGAGGACTCCAGATCAATTTTGACCTCCTGGGGTTCTTTGACGTGCACCCAATGCGTGGTACGTGGGCGTTTTCACATTTCGCCCCCATGAAAATGCGGCTGCCACAGCTGGGATTTGATCCTGTGCCCTCGGGCTTAGCAGTACAACACCATGGCCACTACACCACCACAGCAGGTCCTGCTGTGTGTGCCAGAAGTTCTCCTGAAGTGAATTAAATTTATGCTGAAGTAACACGTCAGTAACTATATTTACTATCCTCATGCTCAATATTTTACAAAATTACTTGAGCTTAAATGCAAAAATAGATTCTGCTAATTATTGACTGTAACTACGGTAGGTAGTTAGTATATTACTAAGGAAAAGAAATTGATGTTGCTTACTTTATAAAAGAGAGTCCTGGAAATGACATTTCACAAGAAGTTTTTGAATTTAGGCATCACTAAAAACTGTGTGGGCTTCTCGTGCCGATTCACCATCTGAGCAACACAGATTCGTAACCTTTTTCATGCCAACTGTCGGATACAAATAAAACCTGCCATGAAATTTGAGTTTAACCAGCTTCTGTGCACATGTCGTGACCAGTAGAACATGGAATTGAAATTTATCTTTGGGAAAGGCAGGAAGTGAGCTGGAATTGTTGCTTGCCTTACTTACTTCAGCCATGGCAAAGGTTGTGCACAGGTGTCCAAGTGAGTTAACTCGGGCCTGGCACTGATAAGGTGAAATACCATAGTCTCAACTCCTACACACATTTTAGGAACTCTGCTAAATAGACTTTATTTTTGCAAACAAAAGGGCATAACGCAGGCAAAAAGTAAATTTTCGTAAACTCTTCTACTATGCCATGGGCCATTTTGAACAAATAATCTTCGCCAAGTAACTGTCAAGAACTCGGCCATACATCTTAATCTTTGTCTCAGAAGTAACCATACCATTGCAGTTCAAAGCATTTTTATGAAGTTTGCTTGTTTGTGTTCCTGTGAAAAAATGGTGCTATCCTGCCTATATATTTGTACACGTGCTAACAAACTTCACTCGTCTGTAATTACAGGAGTTATGTATACCAATTATTTTGTTACCTTTTGTCATCTATGCAGGAAGATAAAAGGCTGCCTTAGCAGGAAATGGGAAAAAAATTGGGCTGGTCTTGTTGGTATACTAAGGTGAGGAGCATGTCACAATCTTCGCATACTTTTTGAATTTCTATTACATTCCTTCCATGTGTGTGCATGTGCAATTGTAGTGCTTTCAACTTGCTGGACTTAAAAGTTGCCACCTGTTTCTAAGTTTTTTCAACGTCGTCCGATGAAAGGTCCAGCCACGTCGTCTGCGGCGCCTCCTGTCTGGAAGACTAGTGATTTTGTTGTTCTGTTAAGTGGGAAACAAGAAATCACTATCTTCGGACGGTGGGCTGCCCATCCTACTTCAGTCCTCGTGGTGAAGCTTTGGAAAATGCTGTGCAGCCGACCAGTGTGTTTTCCGCGTTTGTTTCGAGTCGCCCTGCATGCAAATATTGCTGCCCATTAAATTGTTTTGCTTACGCTTCATACATGAATGACAGAGCTTGGAGCTGTATTTGAAACCCTTGAAAACCTTCAAAATACCAAAGCACACCTCATTCAAGGCCTTTAACTAAATGTCCCCAAATATTGTGTTTTAGTAAAGCCAAGGAAATATTGCGTGCAAATGGGGCCACAAAGTTGGTGGAATCGAAATCCCATTTCGGATAGCAACTTTGTTGTGGTTTTTAGCAGCTCACTTGCTAAAGCTTTTGTAAACTTCCACTTCTTTGTAAAATAAAGAAAAAAAGGATAGCTCATCTCTGAAAGAAAACCCTTCGAGTTTCAATGCTGTAAATACACGGCGTCGTGAACGAGTCCTAAATGGTCGATGCAGTATATTTACAGTGCCGTCTGTATATTTGAAAAACACCAATTTTTCAACTCTTAGTCATCGAGCAAGTGCTGCCACCCTGTGTAAATACAAGGATTTCTTCCTTTTTTTTTCTCTCTCTCTTTCGCTCTTAGTCTCTTGGTTTTCATTCCACTGCTTCTTTGCACTGGTGTTTCAACGACCGATCACATGTGTGAATGTGCGTAGGTGGTTAGTCTTAGTTTTGTCTTGCGAGCTGTTTCCATTCGTTGCACTCATAAAAAAATTTGTCTAATTTCTAATCTCTCAAAGGGTCACCGCTATATGCTCGCTCGTCTGTTGTTCACAGGGGTGCAATTACACATGTTCACAGGCATAAAAAAAAATGTCCCCAAATATTGTGTTTTAGTAAAGCCAAGGAAATATTGCGTGCAAATGGGGCCACAAAGTTGGTGGAATCGAAATCCCATTTCGGATAGCAACTTTGTTGTGGTTTTTAGCAGCTCACTTGCTAAAGCTTTTGTAAACTTCTACTTCTTTGTAAAATAAAGAAAAAAAAGGATAGCTCATCTCTGAAAGAAAACCCTTCGAGTTTCAATGCTGTAAATACACGGCGTCGTGAACGAGTCCTAAATGGTCGATGCAGTATATTTACAGTGCCGTCTGTATATTTGAAAAACACCAATTTTTCAACTCTTAGTCATCGAGCACGTGCTGCCACCCTGTGTAAATACAAGGATTTCTTCCTTTTTTTTTCTCTCTCTCTTTCGCTCTTAGTCTCTTGGTTTTCATTCCACTGCTTCTTTGCACTGGTGTTTCAACGACCGATCACATGTGTGAATGTGCGTAGGTGGTTAGTCTTAGTTTTGTCTTGCGAGCTGTTTCCATTCGTTGCACTCATAAAAAAATTTGTCTAATTTCTAATCTCTCAAAGGGTCACCGCTATATGCTCGCTCGTCTGTTGTTCACAGGGGTGCAATTACACATGTTCACAGGCAGGCACTGGTACATATATATAACGATCCCGCTGTATGCAAATGATGCTGCCATACCTGCGTTCCTTTTCTGAAGACTTCGCAGTGAGAACTGATTGCCCCTCGTTGGTGAAGGAACAAAGGATTACTTCAAGTTCTTACATGTTTTTTCTGACAGGTGTGCAGCCATTAAGTTTTCTTGTGTGCGCTCATATACACAGTTCGATTACGCTATGGGCGTGCCGGCTGGTTGCCCTGCTGCATCTCGCCACGTACTTCTCACTGGCTTGCACGACAAAACCCTATGTTCGTCGCAATTGGCGAAAAATAATTTACCTTCGGAGGGTTAAACTGTCATACACAATGTTGCCCTAACTCTTGAAAATGCCTTGGAAGTTTTTTTAAAGAGGTAATCAATATTTAATTGCACAAGGACTGCTACTAACCACACAGCTAGACTTTTACTCAGTCCTTGTAAAATCCATAATTATGTTCAGATGTCTGGACACAGCTTGTTCAAAGCCTTTTTGCATACTTTAGTAGTTGTACATAACCCCTCCTCTCTTTTGTTTGTTTTTTTTTTGCAGGTTTTGGCACTGAGAATATTTCCACCTCGGAATGCCTGCCTGCCCGTTGTTTTGCCGTGTCGTTCACTTAAAAAGCTGACTTACACACTTGTTCACACACAGAGGGTATTGGCTGGCAGCTGGAGGGATCATCATTTTCTTTTTTTTGTTAGTTTTTGTTCTTTATTTCTTCATTGCACACCTCATAAGTATTGACAGCGTGGAGTTATGTCAAACTGATCAGCAGATTCTTCACACCATTCAGAGCGAATTGAAGCCGTCAAAACGTCATCCGCCCACTTGTTGCAGCATAGCACCTTTCCAGTGCAAATATGCTTTATTTTTCTTTTATTTTACCAGAGACTGTTTTAGTTGTTTCGAAGGTGCTGCCGTTTATCTTTGATGCTGTGTACAAAAAGAAGAAAAAGGAATAAAAGCTCTTTAAATATGTTTTGGGTACTACCAAGTCTCTCCTCTGTCCACGGTTTGTTAGACACTTGCACACATCTTTATTAGTACACGAACAGTTAGTTCGTTTGGCGCACAGTTCTGCTAGTTGCTGTGCCTGCCACATAAGTGGGAATGTGAAATGCAACAGGCCTGCATCTATGAGATAATCACCTTCCCTGAGAATGATGTATTTTTTGGCATATCATTGTCATATTGTAGATCTGGTCATTCTTAAAGGCACAGTGCATTAAAATTCAACATTGAAGTTGCATTTACGCCTGCCATTTATTTCATTGAATACACTTAGAACCTTGTGAAGCCACTTATGAGAATTGCAGAGAACAGTGACCCATCATGGTAGTTTAAGGGCTATGGCACTACGCTGCTTAGCTCGAAGGTTTGATCCCGGCCACGGCAGCTGCATTTCAACGAAGGGCAGTGTGCAAAAACATTCTCTTAGATTTTTGTGCACGGTAAAGAACCCCAGGTGGTCACAATCCATACTCCTCCACTAGAGTCGTGCCTCATAATCAAATAGTGATGTTTGCATTTGCAACTGTTGAATTTATACGGCGAAAACCTTATTTCGTCTCGTGGTGAAGTCTGTTTCAAGGCCATTTCTAAACCGCATCGTTGACACAAAATGGTCCTCTTCGGATAAGAGGCGATAATGCGCATAAGACTGCAATTAAGAGTGGAAGAATGATTAAGCAAGTGAAGTGATAATACGTACAGAGAGAGGTGACTTGAGAGTGAATTGAGTTAAAGGGGTTTAGTGAACGAAAGGTAACGATGAGATAATAGTGAGCTAAGATGGGTGAATGAAAAACCGAGATGATAGGGTGAATTAAGAGTGAATCAAGGGGTTAAGGAGTGGGGAAGCGACTTTCAGGAAAAGAGATTTAAGGGTCCAAGTGAGAGAGACTGCAAAACAACGTGTAGTCGCGGTATAGCCTGGACCACACGTACGCTTGCGGACGCGCGCAAGCTCGCGTATGCTCGCCTACACATGCGCAGACGGTGCGACACGGCTCGTATGCGTTGAAATGCGGGGCGATCTCGGTGATCAGCTCCTCTCTGATATTGCGCGCTTGGGCTGCCTCGCGCAGCTACGGCGCGGTACATTCAACTCTCAGTTAAGCAGATTTATACCATGCAAGAAAGTGCTGCTGCTTCACTTTTTTGTGCTGATCTAACAGTTCTAAAAATATAACAATTACGTTTATGAATATCGAAGCATTTTGAAACACTCGACAAAGTACGAAGTGGCATCTGCCAAGGCGTCAACGAGTGAGGTCAGTGAGCGCGCACCGTCGCGCGTATTTGTGGATGCAAACCGCCATTCCTCGCTAGGCGAGGCAACCGCGAGGCGCATAGACGCCAGCTTGCGCACGTCCGCAAGCGTACATGTAGTCTGGGCTTTAGAGTTTGGTAACTCATAGGAAGGGAGACTTGCAGAAATGGCAATTGTAGTTTCAGAGTAACGATGCCTTGGGGGAAAAAAAGTGCCGAGTCACGGTCAGAGTTTGGTGAAATAAGGATGACTTGCAAAAATGACTGCAAAATGTGGATTCCTAGTAATGATGTGTAGTGGAAAAAAAAAAATGTGGATAAAGAAAATGTCAAAAGAAATTTCACAAAGCGTAAAAAGTGGTCGTCGTGTCATTGAGTTAGCTTCAAGTCGGCTTGGCTGTAGAATAAGGGACCCGTGGTAATTTTTAATTTTAGAGAACTAAAGCAGTGGTCAACAGGCTAGGAAGAGGGTGTAGAGGACTACTGCAATCGCACGGCTGAGATGAAGTCGTGAGTAGATGTACTTATTTAATTTCCTCATCTACAATGTAAAGAAAAATTGATGCTTGTGCATACTGGTTATTACAATTTATTAAACACACACACTTACAGTGCAACGGTAAAGAAAGGAAGTTGAACACAACTGTTCCACATTCAAGAAAAGACTAGTGCATATCACAGCACTGTATTACAATCCAGGAAAGGCGATGCACGGTACTTGCCAATTTTCTTATATGGAGGCTGGTGCACACTGGTCATTACAATTCGTTAAACACACACACTTGCAGTGCAACGGTAAAGCAAGGAAGCTGAACACAACTGTGCCACATTTGAGAAATGACTAGTGCATATCACAGGGCTATATTCCAATCTATGAAAGGTGCTGCACGGAACTTGCCAATTTTCTTATTGTCTGTAGTGTAGTTGTACGACCGAAAGCAGGTATCGCAGAAGAAAAATGTGTCTTCATTGACACGTTCGTTCTCGTGGGTCACCCACCTAGAAAAGTGAACAAAGTGTGCAGCTGTACCTCGCATGTTGGTAATGAGCAGTGGCCACAGCATGCACTATGGCACACAAGATAACATTCGATAAGATTAAGATTAGAAGCAGATTCCTATGAAGATACAATGCTTAAAGAAATTTAAGAAGAGAAGTCACTAAGGCTTTTAAATTAAACCACACAATTTTGGTTCAACATAAAAAGAAGAGTGCAGGCGGATTCAAAAACTGGTTCTACATAGGAGACTAACAATGGATCTTACTTTGCTGCCATTGTTCAATGCTTGAGGGGACACTTGGTTGGCCAACCAGTCCTGCTTTTACAAGCAACTCGTCTGCTATTTCAGTAGTAAAATTAGGGATATCCCCCAGGCCTATAAATGGGTGGAGGGAAATGCAGTAAACCCTCATTAACTCGAACTCTGATATCTCAAATTATTAGATAAGTCAATTTCTTCCCTGGCACGGTGTCAACTCCATGGGTATTTCACCCCTTATCTCGAAACGCCACAGCGTCGTACTCCGGATATCTCAAAACCGAGACTGCAAAAATGCTGAAAAAAAGACAGTACTGCAGCTTTTTTTTTTTTTTGTACCTTTTTTCGCAGGTGTGTATCGCCAAAAAGTGAAACGAGGGCCGGTATTTTGTAGCTATGCCTTTTCGTGCTTTTCACGCTTGGTCAGAGTGACTGCCCACTCACGTTATCAACGGGATCAGCCGGCTGTGAGCGGTCGATGATAAGACTAGCATACAATAAAGAATAACGCATCGCTACAAAATACCGGCCCAGGCCTGCTATTTTGTCCCAATCCCTCTTGCTTGATTCTACTTCACCATCATCTACAGCTCTGGGCCGGCTGATCCCATTGGTTATACGGCTGCTGACATGCGCAAAGAGTGCGAGAAAGAGTAGCATCGGCCCGAGGCGAACGCACCGCCACTTGTAAACACGATAGCCATGCACCGCAGTGCCTCAATTCCCAGTGCTCGGAGGCAGCTGTTGTGCGTGGCTGCGCTGGCCACGTTAAGTGGCTGCAACCAACTTTGTGAAGAAGTGCGCCAACTTAAAGGTTCTGCAAGCGACGGCGCTGGTGGGTTGGATGTCGTAAAGTCCCTAAAAATTTTTTTTTAATTTTTTTAGGGACGTTAGGATGTCGGCTTTGATGAATACACTCTGTATGAGCGAGATGACCCTGTGAATGGGGAAATGACCAATGCCGAAATTGCGGAAACCGCAGTTAACAGCGAGGAGGATGACAAACAAAACGAGGAGCCGCAAGATGTCCAGACGTTAGCCGAGACAAGGAATTTGTTGCGGCTGCTTAGGCACAAAGTCTAGTGCAGTGACGGTGACGAACAACTGATGAGGTGTATGAACGCTTTTCTCGCACCGAGTGCAGCCACCTAACAGACCGGCATTACAAGTATCTTTTGTGGAAAATAAATGGCTCGAGAAACAACTGCGTCGACATGAATTATTGAAACCGCATTGAACCTGCGACAAATGCCTGGTATGTACCCACTCCCTACCCGTTTTCTTAATGGCCGTGATTTTGTAGCGATGGCTTATTCACTGCAGTTCATTTCACGCTTTGTCAGTGGTCTGAACGATGCTCTCTGGAGGTTACTCTCGGCCGAAAACTCCGGGGAACCAAGCAAGTTCTCAAGATTTTTAGCGTGACTGTTTTAAACATGGTGTCAACATGCGTTTGCGCTTAAATGTGCGAGGTTCACTGCTGCCTATATATGACCGACGTGTCAGTTGCTGGGTTGCACATTATATATAGCAAAAATGATCTACTAAAATTGCCGCTCCTGGTACATTGAGCTTTTGTGGAAAAGTCGGTGGTTACAGGTGCCATATTGGAAAGGAGTCATGTTGGTTTTACCCGGTGGTTATGCATATATTTTCAGGAATTCAGCTATCTCGAAACTCCGCTTATCTCAAACGTTTTTCCAGTTTGTACTACAAGTTAACGGGGTATTACTGCATGGCAATTCGCTTTTCCTGATGGGTTTTTCTAAATTGATAAGAAATTTATGAGGAGCGCACAAAATGATAAACCATTTTTCTAAGCAATTTTTGTCTTTAGTCCCGGCTAGGGTGGCATGGCACCACAAGATAATGGTGTTTGCTGGGCTAGGTCACCCCGACCGGTTATCATTGCAAGCAGACTGCACTGTATTTTCCTTCTGTGTGCCTTAATAAAGTGGTGCAATTTGGAAATGCTTACTTGGCTGTGCTCTGGTGGCAGAGCATGCAGAACACCCGCCTCCCAAATGAGAAGCTTTTCAATGCCATTGGGTAGTCCAACCTGTGTTGGCTGTCATGTGGGTGGAGCACCCTGTTGAGAAAATAGCAATGGCATGCATGCACAACTTTAACAATTTGCAATATGTCATACAAGAGATGTCAGCAGGTAGGGCCATACTAGAATCTCAAGAGCCGTACACTACAAATAAAGGTTAAAGGGACACTAAAGAGAAAAATGATTTCACCTATATTAGTCAATCACTTATACAATACCAAAAAAATTTGTGGGGCCGCAACATTCATATGGGGACGGATTACCAGCGAAGCTATTTAAGCTGCATCCATTACGAAATCATACATTTTTAAGAGCGCAGCTTTTAAACGCTCGTTCCTGGCATAACCAAGCAAACGAGCACAGCGAAAGATGAAAGCGAATGCGTAGCACAGCCGGTGATGAAAAATGCAGCGAGAGGGAAGAGGCGCGAGGAAAGTGGAGGAGGGTATGGCGTAAAAAGAGCGTACTACAGCGACGATGAACGACATGGCACCAAAGCAGCCCCAACCCCTCCCCCCTGGAACGCATACGGGGGGCTTAGAGGTAAACAGCTTCACTGTGAAAACACCAAAAGACCCATGCCAAGCGAAAAGCCGCTTGGCAAGCCCGAAAAGGCACAAAATGGAGACTAGTGGTGACGCTGCCATGAAGTTCCTGCACCAGCTTGCCGTGACGTCATGGATTTTGACAGTGTCTGCTAGGGGTTAGTTAATTCTTTAATGGTTAAAATTGACTGTGTTGTGTTCTAAAAGGAGCCAAGGACTGAACGTGGCAAGTTTCGGAAAATTTCACCGAGCCAATGCTAGCCTAAATACGAAAAAATACATTAAACCATCACATTACACTGACGTATTGGCGTTTCGGTTTCAGCGCAAAATTCACGAAATGAAATTTTGATCTTATTTCTTTACTGATAGTCAACCTATTATCATTAAATAATAAATATATAGTTTTCAAAGAATACCTTATCAATCTAAACTGACATACTGTTTCTTAGTGTCCGTTTATACAGTATCGACCACTTATAACGTAACCGCTTATAGTGCAGGACCGAATATAGTGCAGTCTTTTCAGACTCCCGTTAATTTTCCCACAGCACTCCATGTATACACGTATCGCTTATAGTGCAGTAGCAGGAAACGAAATACCAGTTACAGTGCGGCTGCCTGAGAGTGCGGAAGTCAGTGGAGACGGCGAATGCTCCCCTCAAACGGGCGCCCCAAGGAGTGCTCGAGGAAGAAAGAGAGACGAAGTGGAGGAGAACGGCACATGGTGCGAGCGAACAGCCAGTTAGGCTGAAACCAGAATCTTGAGTGTAAGTCGTGAAATATCACGGCGCGCATAGCGAGCGAGGGCCACGAAACGGCCAACGCTCGCTTCACGATAATGACAGTAAACGAAACTTCAGCGAGCGAGCAGGCGGTGAAGGGCGCACGCGGAGACCGTGGAATGTGAGGGAGGACGGAAGCAGATTTCGCCTCGGCAACTCCGCCGCTTCGGTGGCTCCCCTCGCCCTCCCTCGTAGCTCCCTCACTTTCGACTGTCACTGTGCAGGCCCGCTGCCCGGCGCCAGCTCCCCAAAGTTTCGTTTTCTCAACTTTTCTGCCGTTATCGGGAAAAGCGGGCGTTTGCCGGCGTGGGTAGTTTCGTTGGCCGGCCTGGGACAGCGCCGCTACTTCCCTCTGCGACGTAGCCGCAGCGTGCAAGGCCAACACATGACTAGAAAGTAGAGGAAGCATAAAGGAGAAAGAAGGGTTCACTGTCGTTTTCTACGCGTGGCTATGGTAGCGTGGCTGAGACGTCGGCACGTACACGCATGTTCCGGCGCAACGCAGAATTGGCGACCTTGCCATTTGAGAGAGGGTGAAATGTCCGCCGCGTTTTTTTTTCTTTTTTTTGGTTTGTTCATGCATGACATTGAGGGGTCTCCCCTAAGCTTTTACTCTATGGCGGTGCCGGAGCAATGCCAGTCGGAGGCGCCGCCGCATGATTTGGTTCGAATTAACGAGATTCGACTGTACATTGAATGCAAACGTTCTAGCTGCATTCCTCGACTGTCGCATACGCGTGGCGGCTCGGTGCACATGTTTTGCATATTAGCGGGCCTTGAAACCTGTTGCTTTGGTTATAGTGCGGTACCGCTTATAGTGCGGATATTCGCGACTCCGGCGACTTACGTTATAAGCGGTCTACACTTGTACGTACAGTTGGGAGCTAAAGTCTACGGGCATCAGCGAAAATATAACATTTTTTCTAGTACAGCCGTGCAACGTGGAATTGTCCGAGAAAGTTACATTAGTCAAACAAGTGCACGTAAGCTATAGCACTTGCTTTCAACCTGCATGCCTCTGCTGTGACAAAAAAAATCATTTTGATGTGAAAGCATCAAATGGCTCATTGAGCAAAAAAAACCAGGTTCGGCATCTGTAGCAGCCTAAATTCCCATTGGCTGCAACGCCACATCACGAGTGCACCTCAACGGAGTTTCCAATGGCTGCGACACCACATCACAGGCACGCCTTAACGGAGCAGAGTGGGAAAAACGAAACGCCAGCGTGGCAGGTGTTGCGTGTGGGGAGGGGGCATCGCCGCGACGTTACGTCACCCTCACTATCGCTCTCGGAAGCCTGTGTTATCGGCACATTCCTTGTCCAGGCAAGCTCTCGCCTGCATTCTAACTCCTTCTCGGTAAGGCCAAATCAAGACGTCAGTGGCGCACCGACAAGGGGAGGGGGGGATGGGGGGTTGGAACCCCCCCCCCCCTGAGGCCGAGTTAACCCACCCCTTCTGTATAACCCCTTTTCTTTCCTTGCGCCTTTGAGTACTGCAACTAAGATGTAAGATACGCAATCGTCTGCATACTCGCAAACTTGTGCAAAAAAGCGCATTTTTTGACAATTTCCCATGAAGAAATTGAAATTAGTGCTGTTTAGATGGTACTGGCAAACTGTAAACCCCCCCCTGGCAGAGATCCTGGGTGTGCGCGCTACTGCAAGACGTGCCAAGCATCTCAACACGCTCTTTTGCCCGCGTGGAGTTCATAACTCAAAGGACCGCTCAGCAGCGTTCAATCGGACATGAATGCTTTTGCATTCACAATTCTTATGAAGTGCTTAGGGGTCCTTGGATTTTTTTTTTTTTTTCTCGCGACATCTGTGGTCACCGTATTTTTGTTTTGATTGTTGCAAGCATTCTATAGAAGTGTCTGTACACAGTGGTAGTTGTACTTTGTGTGACGGGAAACGTGGGAGAAACTTCAAACAATCGTTTCTCCAACGCAGTAATAGAAATCACCAGAGTACCAACCTCATGTCGGAGAAGACCACCAGGTGTTCACAGTAACCTTGGTGAACATAGACATAGGGGTATCCCAAACGCAGCTCCAGGTCTGCAAGTTTAGTCTTCTCCATGTCTGCAGTTTTAAAAGGACCTATCTCGCGGTGGGGATCCTTCGCCCACTCTATTATTACCCTGAAGAAAAAGATGTTTAGCATTTTACTGTATTACTGAAGCCTTAACGGAACAAATAATTGATTGAAAAATTGTGCTCTGAAAAAATGTTGCAGAAACCAAATGATGTCCTTCCTCTATTGACAGAAATTACAAATTATATTTGACCAACACGAAACCTTGCAACGGCAGATAAGTAAACGGAGCAGGTCTACAAAATCATTGTAGGCAATTCAGCAGCGATTAAACTATGCTGCATTTTTGCCATAACATAATTTTTTATTGCCACTTGGTACGACAGCCTTCATTTGTTTGGCTCTGTGCAGTGATGACTGCACCTACTGCCAGTGTCCCCAACAAGTGATTATAGTCATAATGAAGTTGCATCCGAGACAAGATTACCTTCATTATATCCGATATGTGTTATAATTATACATGCTCTACATGCTCATATTGGCGATAAACATTTACTTAGTTATATAGGTGTTCTTTATTTCTATGGTCAACTACGCTTGTACGGGTGAACTTTCAGAGTGTATGTCTTCAAATTTATGTCTTCAGGGGAGAACTGCTGCAGAAATATGACAAGGTTTGAAAATGGGCCTTCTTGTATCTGCTCATGCTAAACCTTGTGCAATCACATTTTAGTAGAGCAAACTGCAAGCAAAACCTAGATCTCCAAGTTGTTCTTTTTTTTTTTTTTTTTGCCTCTGTAAACAGTCTATTCTATCCCAAGCTAACTTAAACTTAGTCCACCGGGGAAAGAAGCTTCCTGCTTGTGCAAACGACACAACCACAAGAGGTGCATGCAGCAATGTCAACCATTCTGGTAAGTAATAAGCGACGATAAAAGCAACTCTATTTTAACATGAAAGCATCAGCAAGTTGGTTATTGATAGTTAGGCGGGAACAGCACTAGGGGCAAGGACAAAGTAGAATGTGTCGTTTTATATGCGTCTTCACCTTTGTCCATGTCTTTAGCACTGTCCCTGCCTGAAAAGTGACTCATCCACAACCTACACAATAAAGTTGCTTCACGACAACATGGTCTAATTGTGTTGCTTCTAGCGCCTGTTCATAAGGAAGATTATTACCAAGGCTGTACAAGGCCCTGAGTGAGTTGTATATACAATGCAGGATGTGGCTTCTAGCATTGCCATTCCACATGCAGTGTCTTGGCAGCAATCATTAGGTCATTCGCATACATGGTTGGATGGATACATTGTGTAGTACTCGCTGAACACTCGTTAAAAGCATCACAGTCTTTATGCAAAAAAAAGCATCACGGAGCAAATGCTGTTACAACTAGCCCAGTTCTCAAAGTCACTGTGGATTCCCTTGCGAATAAATAGATGTCCTTGTGTTTGTTGATATGAGCAAGAGCACAAAAAAAAAAAAAAAAAATTTTACAATTCAAAAAAGAAGGAAGTGCAAAACTTCTACTTCTTGTAGTCTCTGGTCGAATCACTGACCCTGGTTTCTCAAATCAACTAGCAAACATAATATCAAAACCTGCTGCTGAAACATGCACTGCTACCTTTCCAAGACAGCAGTGCACGTTTCAATATTCCTACGAAATGACTATTCAGTGTAATCATCATCAATAGCAGTAGACTACAGTGGAACCTCGTTGATATGATCTTCACGGGAACCGGAAAATAAACCGTATCATCCGAAAATCGTATCATCTAACATATTATCCAACCAAATCGTATTATAGGGGGGGGAAAACATATTACCCAGAATCAAATCAATGAGGTTCCACTGAATTCATGTCCATCGCACAAGGAAGGCCTCTCCCAGCAATCTCTAATTAGTTCTGTCTTGTGCCAGCTGACACCATATTATGACTTTCCAAGGCAGCAGTGCTAGGGTCCCAAGGTAATGTTTCGCTCTGCAAACAAAGTCTACCACGAAAGCGTGTCATATAGAGAGGCTCCCCAGCTGTTGCACGAACAAAAATTCCATACTTACTCGCTGTAGTCTCTGCATGATGGATCACTCATGTCATTGTAGAATGTGTTCCCTATGTAAAAAAAGCCCGACTTGTACAGCTCCTGCAAGGGAGTCAAAATGAAATTGCTTGACGAGCGTTGGAGGTTCAACCTTGTTGATTAGACAAGGCCGAACGTTTAAGCGCAGCTACAGATGGAGACAAGCAAGTGGACGAACTATAGCACTTGTGTGTTTGTATAGCACCAGTAGCAAATCGATTAACACTTGGGTGTGTCCACTTACTCGTACCCGTTTGTCACTGTGCTTGAATATTCCTAAGAGATGACTGCATTCAGTGTAATCATCATCAATAGCAGTAGACTATTTATGTCCACTGCACAACGAAGGGTTCTCCCAGCAATCTCTAATTAGTTGTGCCAGCTGACACCATCTTTATGCCTGCAAATTTTCTCACTTCATCACATCACCTAGTTTTCTGCCATCCCTGACTACGCTTTCATTTCTTTTTGAAACCCATTCGGTAATTCTTATTATCGGCTATCTGCCCTACACATTGGCTACCCCACTTGCTCTCTAATCCACACCACTGTCTTGTGTGGTAGAATGTTATACATTTTTCTTTTAGGGTTAGTGTGTCGGGTCATAAATGTGTGCAGAATGTTGCGTCAATGAGTGAGCCAGATATAAATGGCTTTCCAGTTCAACTGCTGGCTTTTTGCACCCAAATTTTGCACACAGGGGGTATTTTGCAGAGCATTCTTTCTCAATTACATGTTAAGGTGCAGTGCTCACCTTTTTCATCTAGAACTATTTGCCGCCTGTAGTGATAACAGAAAAAGTTTTTTTTTTTTTTTTTTTATAGCAAGAGGGTGGTGTCTTGGGAAATCTGTCACTGTTTTGTCAAAACACGACGGGTGCCACTGTTCTGTTTCCAAGAAAATTTACACCTTTTGTGTTTCAACATAGCTGCATAACATGTGGGTTTCTGATTTATTCTGGACAAACAGGCATGTACGGCATTCAAGCATGGTGTTTAAAAAATGCACTGTCAAATGTCATTATTGTGTGAAACCTGAGCACAAGTGACAGCAGTTGTGCTGGAAGGGCCTGTCTCATTTATTTACACAACGCACTGAGCTGTTCAACAAATTGAAAGGCTATAGGGAAAACCTGAGCAGTAGTGGCACGTTTTCTGCTTACGTGCGGGGAAATAAAAGCACATACCACAACATAAACCACAACCATAATCTTACAATAGATCGCTGGTCCGAAATTCTGTCTGGGTCTTCACTGAAGTCTCCAACGACAGCAGCATCTGATATGCATGCAATTCTTTCACGCAAGCTGCGCAATGACTGGCTACCGAGCATTGCTAATTCTACTTGAATCTGAAAAAGAAAACGAAGGTGATCACACTCGCATAAAGCACTAGGTAATCTAATATAGACATTTCCACCATAGCCGAGACACACTAGCCTAAACATGTACTGGAATGCTGTAGGGCATATCCACAAACTGCAGCACTGTTTACAATGCCTTATGGTAATACGATAAACCATAACACACTAGAAACATGTTGCAGGAATCTGCTCATCGAAAAAAAAAAAAGTATCTGGTTAGCACTGAAGCAACTGGCACGCCGCATTGTCGTCACAGAGTTGTGTCGTATGAGGTGTGTATGCCCAGCCCCCCCAGGAGCAGGCTCCTCTCTTGCATTTCCCGCTGAACATAATGAGTCGTGTGAATATAAGTTCAAACAAGACAAGCTGGTGAAGTATACTGAACATACTCAGTGACCCACATTGGCATAAAAAAGGCTCACTAAAGAGCGGCACATGCTCAGTTGCACATACGCAATGACGCAAGTTGGCGCGAAAGAGGTTCATTGAAGAGTGGCACATACTAAAGTGGCACAACACACCAAATAACCTAATAACCCAGTCACACAGACATACCAAAGGTCCTTTGAAGTTAAGGAGCATAGAGCTTTCAAAGGAACATTAGTTCAAGGGATATGTGTCATTGCTACACGGTCTCCAGATGGTCTTTGCTGTGGCTTTTAACAGAAACCGCAACACATATCCTAAAAGCAAAAGTGACAAGGGATGAAACAAGTTAACAACGCGCAGAAAAAAACCTAGGACAGTGTGATGCGTATGTAGCAGCCAATAACCAAATCGCACATGGCACCCATGTTGCATCGATGTTCCTGCTGGTGAAAGGCCGTGCCGGCACGTTCATGATGGAGATTGCGGGTGTCACAAAAGTGTTTAGTGCTTGGAAACCTCTATAAAACAGTGAAACTTGTCTTTAACAGGTAAAAATTTAGCTTCTGTATAATACAGAATTTTGTTTTCTTCTGTAAGATGCCCTCTAGGCTCAAGGAATTAGTTACATTACATTTGTCCCTTGAGATTTCAAAAGACAAACGAGTCCCCCTTTGATGCGCCAGTCTGACAGCGTGCGTCCTCCATTGAAGTAAAGGATCTTTTGTTGAAAGGACTTTGACAGTGCCCATGTGATTGGGGTATAAATTCCCTCAGCACAGCAGCCCTGTACTATACCCATTAGGCGATGGACTAGACAGACGGACGGATGGGGAACAACTTGCCCACAAACACAGTGCCCTAGCAGTACTTCACTACGGGTGCCATCATAATATTGTTTATAAACAATGGTGATGAACCTCAAGGTGGTTTTGCTTTAGAGTTGAAACACACTCACTGCTTTGCAGGCAGGTGTGCACATGGGAGTACCTATAGCAAAATGTCCTGGCCAGAAAGTTGAACTAAAAGACTTTTTTCTTGGGGAAAGCATCACCCCTACTAAGCACACTAACCAGCCACTATTTTGATGCGAATAGCATTCTTGGCATTTTCAGACCAATTTTCTTTCCGGCCATCTAGCTACATAGCTGTCTAGCTATCCAACTGAAAACCAACTTGGGTTACGGGGCATGGGGCACTGGGTGTGTGCTGCTGGGTTCAATGAACCCCTTTGACACCAACTTGGGTCACTTGTTTTGTGCAAGTGGATATGTGCCGCTGTTTAATGAAAGTCTTTGATACCAGCTAGGGTCACTGGTATTTACCACGGGGTATGTTCTTCTCTTCCTAATAACCATAATATATAAAACTTATCAATAATTACACAACCATGATAAAGCAATCTAGCTTATCATATGTACAAAGTGTATAAATTGGACATAGAATAACAAACCCTCATTTAGTGGACATTAAGTTCATTTTAACCTCTAAAAAGTGTTATTCGCATACTTGGGATTGTCAGCGTAGATGATATCTGGTCACATTTTTTCTCCTGTTTTTTACTTGCTTCTGAAACTTTTTTTTTTTTTTTTTCCTGTTGCACTATATTTCCTGCTGTCTGGTGCTGATGGCTACGTGTGGTATTACATAAATTCAATTTGCAAGCCAAAATAATCATGACTCCTCTCAGTACATTAGAGCATGCAACAAATAAAAACAAAATTGAAAAAGTGAGACACTTGCCTTGAAAGGAAAGTTGTGAGCGCCCATGCGCACTTTCTTCATTCCCAAAGGCATAATGATGGGTCTGAAGACCTGTACTATCAGTACAACCTCGTTGCTAGGCACACATTCTTCTTCTGGAAATTTCTGCTGAGTTTTGTGTTTTGTACAGTTCTTTGGACCAGAGAAAGAGGGACAACAACACTCAGTTGCATCATTTTTAAATAAAAGCAAGGACAACTCGCACATGGTGCAAGCATCCCACCTGCCATTCATTGATTGGTTTCTACACACTGCTAATCAGCGACAGATGTTCTCCTGAGACCTGAAGACAGCCCAGGGATGCAACCACTGTTCAAGCTGCTTCTTATTACTTGACTGGTATGTTACCAATATGAAAAACCAATTTTTTGTTTACATGCCACTGTTAGATGCCAGAAGCAGCATATCCATGTACACGGACAAAGTAACCATCTCCTCATGTTTTATATGGTAAAAACTTACACGTTGGCATGCACTAACACAAATCAAAGGAATAACAAGCTTCAGTTGTACAATAGCTGCACAGGTGTGGCACTGAAGGTATACCTCCACACAAGGGTACCGGAAAAAAATTGATGTCCCTTTTCTGTTTTCAGAAATGCAGGTTACCTCGTGCATGCAAATACTACTGATCTCGGACTTTCTTTTGTTTAATGTTTGCTGAGCACAACGAAAATAAAAATAGGGGGCTATAAAAATAACGTTCTGAGTGCAGAGGGAGCAGCTGACCAGCTTTAGTTGCGCTCTTATGCCATGGTTGTTTTGCGACTATGGTATATGATCTCGCTGCACTGTTGCGCATGATATCACGCATTCACTCCCAGCCATAGCGGCCACATTCCGAAGGGAGCGGAATGCAAAAATCTTGGGTACCATGCATTAGGTGCACGTTAAAGAAACTAATGTGGTTAAAATTAACCTGGAGTCCCCCACTATGGCATGCCTTATAATCAGATCATGGTTCTGGTACGTAAAACCACAGAATTTAGTTT
This sequence comes from Dermacentor silvarum, assembly GCF_013339745.2. NCBI lineage: Eukaryota > Metazoa > Arthropoda > Arachnida > Ixodida > Ixodidae > Dermacentor > Dermacentor silvarum. The sequence continues at coordinate 168,327,541 of NC_051155.1, read as the reverse complement.
TAATTTTAGTTGAGCTTTGCGAATTTTCTTAGAAGTGAATGTCTTTTCTTTGTCTCTCTTTCCCCTTTGATACACATAGCGAAGACAAATTAAATGATAGAACATCTAAAACTTATGCTTATAAGCAAAAAAAATGTAGTTTCTCATTTGCATAATCGATGTGAATGTGTGCTGAAATGCTTTAACTAAAAGGTGTGGTTCTAAGTAGTGAGACGCAAACTGGCTCCATGTACTTACCACTAGTGAGAGGAAGCACACCTTGCGAAAGTAATGGCACGTCTTCAGACGATACGCCTCATCATTTTCTCGCTTCTCAAGGTCTTGTCGTTGCAGCCTGTGGATAAACAGTGCATGGGCTCACTTCTTTATTGAAAGGGAACATAAACTCTTCATAAACTATCTGAGTCAGCAAATGTACAGGTCCAACAGCACTTGCATGGCTTTCACAATCAAGTATAGCTAAGTAGATGAAACTGAAAAACCATACGGACTTGCCTCAGAGTCACGAGGTCGTCGTGCTTGGGGAGATTTGCTATGTCAATGCTTTCTTCTCCACAACACAGAGTAGATGGGCTGGAAAAAAAATAGTACCAGCATAATCCGCAAACAGAATGTAACATAAAAAGCTATGCAGCTCTCACACCCAGCGAGAATGGATATTAAGCGATGCATTTTGCAGGAAGCTGGCTATCCAGCCCAAGTGCCAAATGCCTCAAATAGCTGCTTTGATACAAGAGAAGTATGGGGGCGATTATGGCCTATAGGTTAGATCCTACTACTGAGGTTTGATCCCAGCATTGGTCAAGCACCTTTTTTTTTTTTTTTTCTGAGGCCTCAAACGTGGCGAGAGAGGAACTTACACAACGCAATGAGGCAAAGAATGCTTTGCATAAACAGAGACATATACACGAAATAGGTGCTGACCAACAAATGTTTGTCTGAAAATGAGAGTGCAAATACATATACAGATTTGAGCGCAAACGCAACATGCTGATGATAAAATAATTTTCGTTTGTGCATAGCTCCACGAGCCCACACAATGATACCAAGCAATCATGCAATAATACCGATCTATTGTAAATACACTTTTCTGCTTTGCATTTAATCAGAAGTGTGCTACCAACACCTACACTGACATGCAGAGACATATACATTTAAATTCGCACCATTTTTAAAATTGAGGCCATGTTCCCTAGCTGGATTGCCGACTTAGCGCCCGGTCTGCCGCACATCAAACGATTCTTGTTGACTATGCTTCTGCACACAATTTACATAAAGTCACGCACTTTTCTTTTTTTTTTTCAGCTTGTCATGAACTGCTCGCCATTCTTCGGAGCGTGCGTACACAACTTCACCAGATTGTAGAGCGCAGAACACACCATCGACACACCGCGCCAGCTTGCTCATAAGAACAAAATCGGTGTGCATTAAGTGCACAAGCATCTTCATGTGTATGTAAGCTATTGTATGAGGAGAGGCACATTTTAGGAAAAAGCAAGAATGTTGTAGCACGTGAGATACATAAAGCTTTCATTAAACAGAAAGAAGGAAGAAAAATGCATTGGCGATACGTGGGTACCATTTTATGGGAGTGAAATGCGAATTACCCGCTGGGCTTGAGGAGTTTCTATACGCAAACAAAAATGAGCTAACTGTCAGCATATTGCACCTGCTTGAAAACCTGAATACAAGGTCTGTTAGAAAAGTATCGACCTTATTTTTTTTTTGCGAACACCTGATGGATATGAAACAAGCGAGCTTGAATCACCTGACCCTGAACCTTTGTGCACATGCGCAAATTTTTTCCCCCCTGTCGATAGCGTCAGTCGCTGGGATGCAGCGTTTGAGTGAGGTAGTGCGCAGTGCTCTCGTTGGTTTCTTTATTGCAAGGAAAATGATGGAGCAACTGCAGCAGCGCTACTGCATCAAATTTTGCCAGAAACTGGGCGATAGCCAAGTGGAAACCATTCGGAAGATTCAGACGGCTTTCGATGACGCTGCTATGAGCAGCACACAGATTAAGAAGTGGTACAACTGGTTTAAAGACGGCCACACATCGGTGGAGAGCGAGCCACGCTCCGGTCAGCCATCAACATGCCGAAATGACCATGTCATTGCTGAAGTGAACACTGTGGTGATGCGGGACTATCGTGCGACTATCCGAGAAATTGCTGAAGAGGTGGGCATCAGCACTTTTTCTGCACATTCCATTATGACCGAAGATTTGGCCATGAAGAGAGTTGCGGTGAAATTCGTGCCGAAGCTGCTCACGGTGGAGCAAAAGCAACTTCGTTTTGAAGTCGCACAGGACATGCTGGATTCCACAAACAGTGCCCCCGACTTCATAACCACCATAATCACTGGTGATGAGTCTTGGGTGTACGGGTACGACCCGGAAACCAAATCCTAGTCGTCACAGTGGAAGCATTCCACGTCACCAAGACCAAAGAAGGCCCGCCAAGTGCGCAACAACGTCAAAGTGATGCTGACTGCTTTCTTCCACTCCTGCGATGTGGTACACCACGAGTACGCACCACAGGATCAATCACCAAAGAGTACTACAGGGATGTCCTCAGTCGCCTACGTGATGCTGTGCGGCACGAGAGACCGGAGTTGTGGTCAACAGAAAATTGGCGCATCCATCACGACAACGCTCCTGCAAATTCCTCGCACTTGATTCAGACTTTTTTTGGCGAAAAACCAGACTCCTGTAGCTCAACAGGCTCCTTACTCACCTGATATGGCCCCCTGCGACTTCTGGCTGTTTCCCAAAATCAAGAGGCCATTGAAAGGAGCGCAATTTCAGACAAGAGAGGACATTATGGCTGCAACGACAGCTGAGCTAAACTCCATTCCGAAAGAGGCCTTCTCGGAATGCTTCCAACAATGGCAGCACCGCTGGGAGAAGTGTGTGGAGTCCCAAGGAGAACTACTTTGAGGGTGATTAGGTTTCCAATGCTCCAGTTATGTAAGTTTTTTTTCTTCAGCCAAAGGTCGGATACTTTTCTAACAGACCTCATATAGGCTTGTGAAGTTGTTAGTCAGCACCTGTCCATGCATGTGCCTCTTTTGTGTGTGTGTGCATGTTTATGTGCGTGCACGTTCGCAAGCAACATTACCAGCTTTTATCCTCAGCATGCATTATCACTTCTAGAGCTTGCTGGTCCCCTCAACAGCAAGGTTCTGCCTGGTGTTACAGAAGTGTTTCCAGACTCCGAGGTCTATAGTACCAGCAAACGGATGTCTCGAAAAAGCACCTCAGATTATAATAAAGCAGCCAGCGTACAATCTTCAGGGCACCCAAGAGGCAGCAGGGGGATCAAAGCTGAAACTTGGGTGCTGTGAATTGGGGCCACCGAGGCCAGAGCGTTGCCTCAGTGTTGCTCTTAAGATTCCTGAAGGCGCTGCCAAAGTATACTAAAAAATTCCGGCAGAAATCATCTCGAGATAACTGTCGACATTAATGCGATTAGCATTGAAGCAATGAAACAACACACCGTATTGCCGTAACGCGTCATGTAGGAGGCGTATGTTGCAGCCGGGTCTTCTCTCGCACTTTCCTCGTAAGGAGCCTATATGCAACACTGTTTTAGGGTGGTGACAGCCTCTGTAAGGGTACTTGCTGTCGCCAGCTAAATTGGCGGGTTAAATGTGGGGCACAAAATGGCAAGAGACCAGCCGACAGACCATGTTTCCCGCAACCCTTGGTGACATGAAGCTAATTAACTTCTTTTAATAAACCAGAGACATATAGCATGTCTGAGTGCAGTACACGGCAGGTCAACATTTTGATTAAACAGGCTAGTAAGCACAGTTTTTATTACAGCACACTTCGAAAAACACCCTTTATATATTACATACAAGTAGAAGGCAATGACAATGCTTAATGCAGGTCACATTTCTGGCGTGATATAATACTACCATGAGCATGCCAACGTGCCTTATAACTTGTTGCTTTATATGTGTTTCACGACGTACAATAGAAAAACAAGTTTGATGTGTTAAAAGGAAAAGGCAACTAGTATATTAAGGATGTATGCAGGTTTCGTGTGCGCATTGGTGCAAAACGAAATTAAAGAAATTGAATAGATCACATGCCAACATGGGTACATCAGAGCATGACGAAAAAAAAAAAAAAAAAGCAGAAAGACTGGGGACCAAAATGGCTACCCACAAAATCTGGCGGTAAATGGCGGTCAAAATTTTGGTGTTGTCACCACCCTAAAACAGCGTTGCGTGTAGGCTCCCTATTCCCTCGGGACACGCTGCGTCATCTAGCGGTGCCGCCACGAAGTCCGCGCGTGGAGCGTGTGTGAATATACGAATATATATTCAGAGAAGATTGTCTGAATGTAAATGACACGGGTTTGATTCCGTCCAGCACCTAAACATTAAAGGATTTTTTCGCCATTGAAGTGCGGCGCATACCCAGTGTCCGGCGGTTGGTTTCGCACCCGGTTCCTTCAGCACATCAGCCTGATGCTCTACCCATTAGATTGGCGCTGAGCTGTGCTCCCTCAAGGGCTGCGGAAGATAGCGCCAACCTTTCCTTTCTCAAGCGAACCACTTAGTAGTACCCATTAGACCATAGACTAGCCGGTGACCCAAATTAAAGAGGTTAGATACGGAGCGACAAACATACCGCAAATTGGGTAAAGTTCCCAAAGAACGACAATCACATTAATAAGGGCAGATAAGGGCAGAAAGACGCCCCGGGCCTTCTGCAACACCAGACAGAACTGTGCCGCCCTCAACCTTCCCACTCGGGCCATGCTTAATGATACGTAACTTATTTCCCACGTACCATTAACGTGACGTTAGTAACATCGTCGTTCATGTGCTTGTGCGATTATCATCTTTTCAAAAGAGCGTAGGAAATAATGCTACACTTTCGTAGTTTTCTTACTTGCAGTCGGCCTCCAGCGTCTTTAACACAGACTCCGGTATGTTCATAAGTTGCATGATAGCTTCTCGAACGTTCTGTTCTTCGTCGTGTTGCTCATTTTTCAAAGCGTCCGTCCACTTTCGTTTGAAGTCTGCCGGTGACATGGTTTCACCGATCCAAGGCCGAAATTCAGGTTCATGAACTGCATCCATGGTTCTGAAACAGCAACGGCTGTCACAGGGAGAAGTTACCCAGGAGATATCGCCGCTTCAGCCGCAAAATGTTTGCAGGTTTCGCATAGAACAAATATTTTTTTCAACGCGGACGCAGCGCAGCGTTTGTGACTCCACGTGACAACAACGACGCTATGCCGATGTCAATCCCCTTATGAAAACAGCGCGAGGCCAATTCTTTCAGCACAACGGCTTCTTGTGTCTTGTTAGTTGAGATTTGTTGAACATTAAGCACGAAGATTTCATGCCCCGTCACTTTACGGGCTCTTTTATTCAGAACTTGCTTTAAAGGATTGTGGTTTCTTACTGTTTCCAGCTGTTGTTCCGGTTGTTGACGTCACTGGCGACCATCTTTGTGGTGTTTTGACATAGCAGCAAGTTCGCTGTTTTTCATTGTGGTTCTTGTGAGGAACGGTGGTGACCCCGAGGTCTGCCGGCCAGAGCTTTTCTTCCTTGTGCCGCAGACCTTAGGCTCAGGAGTATGGCACAGCAGCCAACAAGTAGTGCACTACGAGCCCTGGGCCTAGAATTCAAGAGCCTCCAGGAAGAACCCGTTGAAGGCTTTCGGGTAAAACTGGTCAACGATGACAATCTCTTCGAATGGGAAGTGGCCATCTTCGGTCCGCCCGACACGCTCTACGAGGGTGGTTATTTCAAGGTGAGCTTGACCGCTACTCAGCGGTCGCCAGCGCTTCTTGCATCGCCAACGGGACTTGCTAAGTAGGCCTACGCCACGCTGCATCACGCGCCTCTATTTTTGGGAAGCCCGTCTTTTGCGAAAGCCCCCCCTGAACAGGCTTGTGTTAGCTGCGAGGGCTTACGCGATCTAAGGTACAGGAATCCTTTGGCTGCATTACGGCATGGTGCTCTCTCACGATGCACTGGGAGCAGCAGGACAGTGTTTTAGTAGATCAGTGTTTGTATAGTGTCTGCACGTCTGCACAGACGCAGCGCACGACCGTAAAGGCAGGCTGTCTAGCGATGCGTGTGAATAAAACGACTTGATGTCTGTAAATCCGCAGGCACACATGAAGTTCCCACCAGACTACCCCTACTCGCCTCCAACGGTACGCTTCCTCACCAAAGTTTGGCATCCCAACGTCTACGAAGTAAGTTTTGCCGGAATCCCGTGTCCTTGTTTTTTTCCCCTAATTGTGATAAACCTGAATTCTAGATCAACAAATGTCTTGCAAATAAATAGGCGTATAGCGTAAATGAAAACTGCCACATGCAGTGGTAGATGGCCTTGCGTGCAGGTCATCCTTTTTCTTTCGGTTATTGACTTGTTGCCAGTTTTCATCCGTATGACCTTAGTGGGGTTCGCCTAATGGGATGTTCACCTTCTAGGTGGGGTGTTTTCTCGTACTTCTCTAGTCGCTACTCGACTTACCGCAATTTTTGATACCCCGCATGATGAGGTGTATACACATGCTAAATGCTATCATTGCTATTTGACGATGTGTGGTCTTGAAGGGAGCACGGAGCATTGCTAGTGTGCGGCCAGTCACGTTTTATAAAAAATTTCTGAACGCAGTTACGCACTTAATGATACAATAAATTGTTCATCTGTGGCAGATGAATAAAATCATTAATGAAAATAGGACGACTTAGCTGACATTTGTGTAAATCTGAAATACAGTTGCCCACTAGTGATTTTCATTGATGTTTTGCTTCACCATCCGCACCACTGACTCTCACCCCTGCTTAGGTCACTGAGCCATCCTTGTAGTTCATTATTTCTCTCTCCCTACTTAGCTGTACAGGTTCCAAAATTAGGTGCAGCTTTGGTTGCTTCTTCTATTATACTGAGCCTTCTGAATAATGTAACTTTCTTGTAACACACTCTATAGCTGACATTAAGCTATCATAAATGGTCTGGTTCAAATTCTAATGTTAACGAAAATTGGTTTTCCTTGAAGTACATAGCAAAAAGCAATTTTTCTCGCAACTGTGTAGCAAAATGCTGTTTTGATGCTTGTTGTATAGCTTACGTGGCATCATTTGATTTAATGCAGAATGGGGATCTGTGTATCTCTATTCTTCATCCGCCCATTGATGACCCCCAAAGTGGTGAGCTGCCCTGTGAACGTTGGAATCCCACACAGAATGTCAGGCAAGTATTTACTAATTTTGTATTAGACAAATTTCTTTCACTTAAAAAGCTGTGCAAAGAAGATGCATAACATTTTGTCAATGGTTTCATTTCCCACAAACTGTGCACATGCATCATTAGTAAAGCGCATGCTTACCATGATGGCTTTCGAGCTTGTTTGCTTTTGTTTTAGTTGTAATGGGTGGTAATGCTGGGTCATATTTTGCCACTGATGTCGCCTGCTCTGCCTTGTCCACTGTTATATTGCACTGTTATGTATTCCACAATATAACAGTGGATATTGCACTTTCGATCAAGCTCAACTGCCATCGGAAGTTCCCTTTGGGGTACTCTACCGTATATAGGACATCAAAGTTTAACCACTTAAGTAAACGGAACTAAAATGTGCAATAGACATTGATTGACAGTTTGGCATTGGCTGTTGGCACTCAATGACGGTAGAGGCATGCTTGCGCATGTATCTTGGCTCAGTGATTCGCAGCAGATATCCCGCAGGTGTAGATCTAGCAGCAAAATTGCACTAGAGAAGGCCGTTTTGATCTGCTTGCTGTGTGTTATTGAGCTGGATATATCACAGCGTGCAGCACTAGACTCGTCCCAAGTTATGTGGCTCAAGCAATAGCTGGAAAAGACAATTATGCATAGTACAAGGTTGGCCTTGCTTTTAGGACTTCTAGTGATAATGTGGTTCTTCGTATTTTCCTTTTTCGTTAGCAGTTTTTTGTCGTTCTGTTGTCCAAGCAGGTTTTTTTGTGCTCAAGCTAGCGATGCACACACTCTGGAACCTGTGTTCATATAGCCTGATTTAAGAACTCTCAAAATGAGGCTATCAATTATAGGGGTATTACTTAAATTCACACATGCGGACTTGACCCTTCTCTGGATCGCACCATGCCAGCAGAGCAGCAGTCACTCGCTTGCATTGTCGCAGCACCCCTAACAGTCAGAGCTGTGACCCCTAACCCGCAGTTCACTGTGAGGCCAGTGAACCGAGGTGTTTCTTCACCTCAGTCATACATCAGTACAGGCAACAAAGAAACCGCAGCGACAGAGCATTCCGCACAGCTCTGGCTGAAACCGCAAAATGGGGGAAGTACACAAGAGGCTAATAATAGTTCAGCTCACCTAACGTGTATCCTAGCTTACGACCCTTGGGCTACGAGTCGCCCAAATTTCAGGGCACTGCAGGGGTACAGCAGGCAGCAGTTTCTGCTGCTGAGTTGAGATGTGGCTAGTTGCACACTCTTCAGCTAAAAGACAAAATTGCATCGAGGAGACTGCGCTTCTCCTGTGGTGAAGAGGGAGTCACCCCACAGGGTTGCCACCTTGGTTGTCAAGGATTCTACCAAAAAGGATCCTAAAATCTGCTAGAATCGGCAAATTCTTTTAGAAATACCACCAAATTACCCGCTAACCATATATGTTTGCTAAAAAACCTTCAACAAAAGAAAGTGTAAATACTAAATGGTGAGAAAAACCCTTTAGCCACAGGAGTAACCTTAACACATTGAAAGTTTAAGGAAAGTAAGGGTAAGTAATTACAAATAAGAGAAATGGCCGTGCTGCTTGCATGATTATAGAGTTCAAATGGCGGCTGAACTTAGGTTGAACGTCACCACTGACTACAAGAAAATATCACGCTCTTACAGAAATGCACACGATGGTGTAATTTTTTCCCGACAATTATCTTTCATCTATGACCACAGCTCAACTGTTTCTCGGTGCAGGCACAGATGCGTGGAAGTGTCAAAGCTTGATTGCTAGTTCGTCGGCATCAGATTGTGGGCCCTGGTATACCTCTTGGCAGACTGGGTGTTCTGACTGGCCTGCAGTGCCTGTTAAATTTAACGGCTCACTCACTCATTGTAGGCATGGTGAGTGCAGCAAATGACAGATAGTTCTCTGGAAACTTGTAGCTGAACCACCCCTTTTTTGTGTCTTTTCAAACCAGCTCTGATGACCATAATGGTTAATGCTACTGTGCTGGGGGCAAGCTTGTTTCAGAGTGTTGATTTCAACAACATTCATGTGGCTGAACTATTGTTCAGCTTCAGCATTCTAGGTGGGTAGCAGGCAGTACCAGCATTGAGAAAGCGAAGTCTGCAAAAATGGGTCCTCACCAAAAGAGTTGTGACAATAATTTCACACCATAAGTTCTGTGTTGTTGACGTCTCCACTGCAGTCGTCAAGCTCGTCCATTGGCTTTCTATGATGCCAGTTCTTGTACAAGGCAAGACATGGCGAGGTTTAGTTTCGGATAGGCTGCTTGCGCTTAATGTCGCAATCGAAACCTTTGTAATGAGTGATGCGTCACCACCAGCAATTTCAGTTTATTCGAATTAGCTAAATATCCACTATCATATGCTCAAAGTTGCTAAAACGAGCAGTCCGCTAAAAATGAACTTAAATTCCACTCTAAACTCTGCTAGACGCTAGATTGACATAATATCCACTAGATCTAGAAGAACATGCGCTAAGATGGCAATGTTGGCAATGTTGCCACTACGATGGCAACATTGCTCCTCGGTTCAAAGAAAGGGGAAGCTGGGGACACCCCAGCGTGCCTTGACTGCAGCGTCACAGCGAAGGCGTAAAAGACAGCATGAGTGGCTAGTGCCCTTTCATGCTGCCATCTTGCAGGCACTTAGGTAATTCTTACATGGTAACCATGCGTGGCCGCTCCAAAGATATTGGAATGCATGTGCTTTCTCACATTTTCTCTCCTTAGTATCACCCTTTAGCCACGAAGAGGCCACTGTCACCTGGGGCTTTTTCCAAAAAGGGCTAGCTCCAGCTACTCTCCCATCAACACGGTTGATTCCATGTTGGTGAGCGAGCAGCTCGAGACCCAGACTGCCGTTGTTGCCGTGAAAGTAGTCGCGAGTCGGGCCGCTACAGTGAGTGATGGTGCAGAGCAGCCTGTGGATGATAGCGGTGCGTCTGAGGCATGCAGGCAGCAGGGTCCATATCACCTTGCTTCACCGTTGTGGTTCTCATTTGGCGGTGCTCACTGCTGGGCCTGTGGTGGCGACAAGGCCGTTGGATTTCTGTTGGCTACCTCTATTATGGCGTAATCTCCAAGTAAGCCTTGAGCTGGTGCAGGAAAGCCGACTTATGATTACCTTGAAGGTCGCCACCCTTTGGTAAGGTAGAGCACATCTCTTCCTGCTCTCCTGGCACAGCTTTCTCCGTGTTGGGCCTTCGCAACTCTCGGGGTTTTTGGCACGAGCAGAAAAGGCGTGCCAACCCATTCTGGATGGTGGCTTGCAACTTGTTGCACGACAGGGGGTCTGCTTTGTTCTCACAGGTGAGGTCTGCCACGGGGCTCACAACTCTTGTGCTCTGGTTCTGCGAATTCTTCATTGCTGCTCCCATCCCAAACAAGAAACTGTTTCGCTGTTGTCCATTTTTTTCTTGCCTCAGTGCTGACACTGCTGCACCATTGTTTTCTGTCATCAAATGTAGGGGTGTTACTCAAAATTTGCATGTGCGCATCTGACCCTTTTTCTGGATTGCACTGCACCAGTGGAACAGCAGTCGCTCGCTAGCACATTTGCAGCAGCCCTAGCAGACAGAGCTCTGACCTCCATCCCATGGCTTGCAGTGAATCGCGACCATGGCAGGTTCACGCCCGGTGTGGTCGCAGCGTCTCCTGCCCGGTTCCTCCTCCCCAGTTCAAACAAGCAGGAAGGAAGCAGTGATGTGATTGGAGCAGCAAACTGCTCCAAAAGGCAAATCCTGCTACGTTTTTGCTAATGTGCTCTAAAGCTGTAACAAAAAGTGTTTTCTGCTACTTTCGAAAACGAAGCTAATCTCTCGAGGTTGAGGCACTTTACTATCGCAAGCGACGTCATAGTCTTCCACCATCTACTTCCTCCAGCAGGAAGTAGAAACAGCAATAATGATGCTGGTGAATGCTAAGCTCCTCATCAGCCACTGTGTAAGACCAAGAGCTTAAATGATATTGAAAGTGGACAGGCTTTGCTTGCCGAGGGCAAGACAAGACGAGTGCTAAGTAGTCAGGATACGTAGCTCAAGAAAAGCTCAAGCAGTACCGCACACAGAAAGAGCACAGGACAAGTTCCTTGCTTCATAATGAGTAAGCAAGCCAAGAGGAAAGCTTCGAGGAGGGACTGATCAACCGCAGGGTCACAAGTAAGTGCGCTAATTGTCCATCGAAGTAGAAGTGGCAGGAGCGTCAAAGATGCAAAAGGTGTCAACGGCTGAACGAGGCCTAGGCATTCACTATAAAATAAAGGTAAAGGGCACGCCGTGGGATTGTCGATGATCATCTTCATGACGCCACTGCGAAGAGTAAGGAGAGCAAAGGGCGAAGAACATTTGCGGCGAATGAACACTTCAGAGGGCGTAAAGAGAACAGTGACATCAGAAATAGCGACGCATGATACAGCACAAGCAGGGAAGAGCACGGAGGAACGGCATTGTCTTCGGACACAAACAGTTTATCACTAGAAGAGCGGTTGTCGGTTGTCTCAAAATCATAAAGTGCAGAAAGTTCGAGTTCGGCGTGACAACAGTCAATAACGGCATTATTATTTGCAATGGAAGTCCCAGCCTAATATGTCATGGGAACACGAGGGCAGCACGACGAATTCGACGGTATACAGAAGTCCTTGAATGAAGACTCGAGCAGTACAGGCAGCGAGAGGCGTAATGTTTTGAGCGTTCGCGATTCGAAGGGAGAGGTTGTATAAAGTCGTCAGAACTTTTCTTAGTATGCAACAAAGTTTGGTGGAAATTATGGATACTGTGGCTCCTGTATCGACAAGTGCCTGGACGATTCCTTTGACATACACTTCCATTACGTTGGCTGGAGAGGGACGAGGACTTGTGCATTGCGACGTGGACGCAGTTCGTGCCTCGGGAACTGCAGGCCATCAGTTTTCCTGCTCGGTGGGTCCAGTACGGCGACGACGTGGAGATGGTGAGCGGCAGGTAGATGCGGGTGCGCGATTAGGGCAAAAGGAAGAGGTTGGAAGGTGAAGAGAAAACTGAGCGGGGGAAAGGTGGCGCTTGCCAGATGTTTGGAAAAGGGAGCATGCAATGGTGTGCCACATGACCAGCACCACCACAAGTAAAACATATTTGGACGGTCAGTGAAGATATGCCATTGTTGGGGGTAAGCTCCGACTCGTGGCTGAGAAGTTGGAAAATGCTGTCAGGTCTGGTAGCAGCATAGGAGGCGGCAGAAAGGTCGGTGGTCGATGCATAGGGGGCGGCGAGAGCATTTGTGAACGAGGTCGGGCAAATGCTTCTGCGTACGTAAGGTGCATTGACTGGCGTCGGATCACTGACTGGAGGAATGGCTTGAGAAACTTGCTCCTGGATGAAGTCGTGGAGCGTAGGTGCCAAAGCAAGTGGTGGTTCCGGGACGCAAGACATCAAAGATAGCTGGTGAGCGAACTCTGCGTGAACGAACTCCTGAATCTTTAGAAACAGAGTAGAATGGTCGTCGTAGACTCCAAGGCTGGACAGAGTCGGCGGGCGCAGGGGGACGTCTGGTGTGAAGCCGTTGCCTGCGCAACTGTAACTCTGACACAATTCGATCACTTTGACGACAGTGTGAGGACTCTTCGATAACATTTGAAATGCGTCGTTCTCAATACCCTTCATTATATGTTTGATCTTCTCCTCTGACATCAACGCGTTACCCGTTTGCAAAGGTCAACAATGTCCTCAATGTAGCTCGTGAAATTCTCTCCTATCTCTTGGGGTAGTGTAGGCAAACGTTCTTCACGAAGCTTTCGTACTGCTGGCCAACAGAAAACTTGGGTAAAGCTGGTCTTGAAGACCAACCACGTAGTTAGGTTGGCTTCATGGTTTTAGAAACCATAGTTTCGCAATGTACGAGAGATAGAATGCGACGTTTCTCAATTTGGTGACATCGTCCCACTGGTTATGGGCATTTACTCGCTCATATGAGGACATCCAATCTTCGCCTTTGTCATCTGTGCTGGAGATAGGGGGATCTCGCGGATGCAAAGCGCCGGCACAAACCAGAGTGGGTGGCGCCGTTGGAAGAGTCCCGCTTGCGTCGTCGGGCATGACAGGGGGCAGAGTGTGACTCCAAAGTTCCGGGGCAGGTCGAAACCTAGCAGCCTCCACCCATTTGCTAAGAGGTTTATTAGCAACGGATGCAGGCGAACAGGCAGCAGTCACAAGCATTCGGCCAAGGACAGCAACCACGAGCTCATTCCGGTGGCGATGCTGCTGAGGCGCACGCTACTCTTCTTCATTAAAGCTAAACTTGCTGTTTAATACGTGATGTGGTTATATAGTTGCCACTAACACCCATTTTTGGGCACAACTATTTCTTGCTTCAAAAAAGGCTTCCTCCTTATGTATGCTGTCTTGCTTCTCTCAAAGCCAATTTTTCCACTTTAAAATATCCCTTCGGATGTTCCAAAAGCCTGTCTTCCTGCTCAAAAACGCATTTTTGTCTGCTCCGGAAAAGCTGTTCCAAAGTGGCCTTGGCCAATCATATCACTGAGGAAGGGGCATGTCATGGCCTTGGCTGTGGCATTACAGTGAAGGCACAAAGGGCAGCAATTCAGTACAAGAGCAATTTTGTAGATAAAGCATGTCGGTGCTGCGAAGGCATCCGAAAAATTGGTCGACTCTATTTTATGAAAGTAGCGTGGGAAAAAAGTGAAAGTAACTTGAATACAAAGCCGGAAATGGACGCTAACCGAGCACCACAAGCAAACGAAGACCACCTATTCTAAACGTGGGAGGCCAAGCTCGCCCTCGGGGACCTGGAATACCAACGACAACTCGTCGCCAGGGCCAAGAGGGCAGTCGAAGCCAGAGGGTTCCTGGCTAAGAAACCTTCCCACCTCAGGGTGATACCGGGCCTCACTCCGGACACTGTTTCAACAATAAACGTTTCTTTCTCTCTCTCTAACTTGAATTTGCCTCTCATAACTTGCTTTACATTGTATCTGTGCAACATTATTTACTATCACTGCACATGTGGCAAGTAGTAGTGTGAAGTATTAAGAGCAGAGTTTTGACTTGAGAAAGGTGTCGTACAAAACTGGTCATCTTTATGGGACTCTGAAGTGCAAGTTTAACTCTTTTCGTTACCGCACAAAAATGGTCATTTTTATAGGCTTCAGAGAAAAAATTTTCTGCCACTAATAATATTCCAGCACACATTGCAGCATAGCAAATTGTACATAATGAAATGCTCTTTCCAAAAGCATAGGTTGCAAAGCAAAAAAATTTATTGGGTAACACATAAAAATTCTAGAAAGCACCATTTCTGTTGCCAGTTGATAAAAACAATAAAAAACATCTACAAAACCATTAATATCAAAGGAAATTCAGAATATTCATTTCAAAAATAAATGACCCAGGAATAATTTTTGTGAAGCGTAGGTGCACTTCGCATTTTTTGCACGAAACATTTGGTTTTGTTCAACTTTGTGGCCCTCGTAACACATTTTGCAGCATCGCCTTTTCGGCATTTTCTGAGGATGGTCCGATAAAAAGTCCAGTAAACTTCACCAGTTTGTCTGCAGCCACCTCTTTCCAGGACCCATCACTCTTAGCGTAGCTGGGCAACTCCAGAATGTGCATCCAAGCATATTTTTTGTTTCCAGATGGTCACCTCTGCAGTGAAAAAGAGCAGAAAATACTACGCCGTTGTAAACAGTCTTGCGCTGCTCCGTAGTGCTGGGCCAATGTGTTCAGGGCAGTCTTCTTGGCGTGAATTTTCTTTGCTACCGGTGGCAGCACATCCTGACCAAGCAAAGTACACACTTTGCAGATTATCAGTGAAGCTCTCAGGTCATGCACAAAGATAGGCAGATAAGCGCGCATGAGGAAGGAGACTGCTCAAGGCCATAAATAAAACTCACCGGTGAACAGCTGCGGATGTCCCAGGCTGACTCAAAACATCGCCATTGGCAGAGCTTGAATCTGGTTTGCTGGCATCGCCAGACTCCTATTTCGAGTCCACATCACTAAATTCAAGTGCAGGTGCAACTTATTTCCGAGCAGGACGCTTTTCTCACGGTGCAGTCGTGCGAGACACCGCCGCCACGGTAGCGACTTTCGATAAATGTGTAGTAACACTGGCAGCTCTCCTCACCGGGATATTGCAAGTGAAGCGAAACCGAAACTTGGAAATTGGCTGAAAATTCCAAGTCGACATGTTGGACATGCGGCGGACCTTCAGAATTGCACTTTTGTGAAATAAAACTACTTGGACTCCAAACAAAAGCTCACTATTGAACAGCTTGCATCATTTTAGGATACTTATCACCACTCAGCATTGTCGGCTGGCAAAGCCAACATCATAATTTGAGTCTTGACTTGCCGGGAGTCTTTTCATCACAAAAATTTGATGTTAGTGCGGCGTGATTCACGAGCGGCGCATTTTTTTTTTTTTTTCTTGAGGGTGACGGCCACGTCCCTCTTCACTACAACACACACACACATTAGTTTGCAAAAAGGTCCGCCAAAAATCGACAACATCGCCAGAGCAGGAAAATTTTAACTGATTCTGAAAGAGGAGTGCCTAGACTAACTACAGGGTGGCACTAAGTGCGTAAAAACCTACTCCAACATGTCGAAATCAACTATTTAAAGCACTGATCTGAATAGTCATGGTAACGAAAGAGTTAACAATGTCGCATTATTCTCCATTTATTGCAGGACCATCTTGCTGAGCGTCATCTCACTGTTGAACGAGCCCAATACTTTCTCTCCAGCCAATGTAGATGCCTCTGTCATGTACCGGCGTTGGAAAGACTCCAAGGGTGCAGACAAAGAGTACGAAAACATCATACGGTGAGTATGCTATGTCGATACAGTACAGCCTGTTTATAATACAGTGCAGTCCACTTATAACGATATATCGGTTAGAACGATAAGTTGACTTAACAGTATCAACTTATGCATTAGGGCTATGAGGGAAAAAAACGTATATAAAATCGGTTATTCACCGCATATCGGATATAACGATAGAAATTTTGTTTCTGGGCGGCGTTTTTCATGCAGAATAATTGTGAAATTTGCGTTCCTGAGTAACTGTTAACCGATACGGGGCGAAAAGTTTGCCTACGCGGGTTTGTATCTGCTGCCATTACCGCGCGGCGCATCCCGCCCGTACGGTTGCAAGTTGATTATCGCAAGTTAAGTTTGTTCCTAGTCCCTTTTGACGCAGGGCAGGCATTTTAGGCGCCACAGGAAAAAATATATAGTTTATGTTGTCTTTCACAGTTCACCTAAGTTTTTGTTTCGTGTACCATCGAGTTTCACCACAATTTCACAAAAGAGCACCCCGTTCACCAGTTTTGCAAAAAACACCACGCCAAGACGAGCCAAGCCAAAGTTTGCCATGGCCAACGAAGCATCAACTGGGTCGCATCTCCTAGCCTGTAGCCAGCTCCCTGGTCACTGGCACAGGGGGTAGATCTGACTGGGCTCCACGCAAGTCCTGAGGAAGGATTGGCGAGGGCTCCACTCTGCTGTCTCTTTCTCAGCGAGCGCGGAAATGCGCCGTGGAAGCACAGTGGGAGGTACGCTGAGAAAGCGCAAAGCTGCGCCTCTCGAGACAAAACTGCAAATTTTGCGAGGCTCGAAGTACGAGCTCGCGCAGTCGATGATATCGACGATTATGAAAACCGGGAGCACCAGGATCATGAAGGCTAGAAGCAGTGGTCATGCCGATCAATGAAAAAGGTGGGCTTTGTGCGCCAGGACGAAACCTCCCTGGGCGAAACCAACACGGTGGAAGCTGCCAACATTACTGAACTCTGGGAACACGTCGCTACCCACGATAAAATAGGTGGTGCTTTGATGGAGGAGTTTTAGTGCAGAAAATGCTGCCTCGTTCTGCGAAGAGATCTCCGACGGAGCGATCGTTGTCGCGACAGACGGCGGCGTTGTGCGACGGAGGCGACGACAGCAGCAGCAGTGACGACGATATTGACAATGGCCCGTCTATGACACCGACCCCAATGTTCAACCAAAGTGCAATGTCGTTGATCGAGTCGCCGATTGATATCATCATCAGCAGCAGCCTATATTTATGTCCACTGCAGGACGAAGGCCTCTCCCTGTGATCTCCAATTACCTCTGTCTTGCGCTAGCTGATTCCAACTTGCGCCTGCAAATTTCCTAACTCCATCACTCCACCTAGTTTTCTGCCGTTCGCGCAACAGCTGGACGCGATGCACACGGCGTTGTGCATCCGAAACTTCTGCGAAAGCAAGTGCAGATTTTTATTTCAGCGTGCCGAACGATTGAGGCACTATTTAGAGGTGTAAATAAACATATTATTCTTCACAGCCTACTTTCCTACAATGTCGATATCTTAATATCTTATTGCAAATAGCAAATTTGGTTTCGGGATACAAAAGTATTGTTCGGCAGTGGTGTTTTTGTTTTTATTGATTTTTTTTTTTTTTTAACAGCAGTCCAGATGTAGCGATGATCAGTGATAGCCATGATATTTTTCATATTTCTTCATATCGTTATAAGTGGACTGCACTGTAGCACCACATTATCAAAACGTTGTTTATATGTAATAGTGATTGATGCTGGCTAAATTGATAAGCTTTTTAAGGCAGAAAAAGAACATTAATATGTGGACAAGTGAATTACTGTGAACACCATTTTAGATGCCTGGCAATAGACAGTTTTATTTCACCATGTTTAGTGTAATAACTGGCTTAGTGGAATAGCAGGATAGAAATGCACAAGTACGAAACGCTTAACACGCTGTAGCATTTATTGCACCGTGTTTAGTGTAATAACAGGCTTGGCAGGATAAAAATGCACAAAACGCTAAATGAGGCGTAGCGTTCAGCATGCACTCTATTTTTCAGGTTTAACATTACCGTCTTTGCGTGGTTTACGTAAAACATGGTGGCGGTCAGGCTGCTTTGACGACCGAGTATTATGGATAACTTTGCAGAGTTTTCGAGATCGCTTCATTTTGAACGCATCGAGGCCTAACAAGATAAATTTCCGGGATGGCAACGCCACCTATCAGCTAGCACAGTCGAGAACTGGGCATGGCAGCATGTGGCCTTTGAAATCAGGTGATCTTGGAGGCCATGGACGGCAGGCTTGTAATGATTTCGCCGCAGGTTGGCAGATATAGAAAGTACAAATACAATGCGCTTCCCGCTGTCATTGAGCTGCCTCTCCCACTTTTCTGACACATGCACAAAGCTTGGCAAATAGATCAGATCACTTATGTGCACTATGGCTATGAAATTGAAAGCGTAATTGAATGCAAAGTCTATTTGCAGAAGGATAACGCTATTTGCCTTAACCCCGCTATTACACCAGCGGTAAACTAAACCTGTCTAATGTTCAGCTAGCGAGCACGTAATGAACATGAGCCAGTAAAGATATTGAGGGGCATGGGGGCTGGCTGCCACAGAGGGCTAATGGCGGATTTGGAATAGAAACAGATTGGAATAGTTCCATGTTATCCTGGCCCATAACTCAAAAAATAAATGCATCGTTATCTATCTTAATTTAAAAGCATCTCTGCAGGCACCTGAACCTATGTCACAAATATTTTTAGTGTAGCATGCATCATCACATTTTTGGCAGTGTGCTGTAGAGCTTTCACTATGCATAATGAAAATGCTGTTTTAACACCTCCATCAACGTCGGCAACAAAGCAACCATACACTTTGCCTGATATATTTACCAATGTCAGCAATGAGTAGAAAAAGGTATTATTTGTTGGAGCCCGAACTACATTTATGCTGGTTGCTTTGTACATTGGATATTCTCTGTGACCAGTTCTCCTTGTGTTTCCCGTTAGTCTGTTCGAGAGTGCTGCCTAGGGATTGCAGGGACTATCATCCAAATCCTATCCCTCTATATTCAGTGCTCTTTTGATTGGACTTCTGTGCTCAGAACACATTTTGGAGCCATGTCATGGCAATTGGCATGCCTCCTGCACTGTGACGATTGCTAACAGTACCCCTCCCTCCTGTCTTCTCCTTCCAACTCCTGGCCCCACCCTCGCCTCTCCCCCTCTTTGTTGGCCCCATTCTATGTGCCACCTGGGGACGTGCTCGCCTGCAGGAAGCAAGTGTCAGCTACGCGGCTTGAGGCTGACCGTGACAATGTGACTGTGCCAACCACCATCGACGAGTACTGTGTCAAGCATAGGCAAAAAGTAGTCGACGACTCCGCGACGTCGGCGGAAGCCGACATGACCGATTTTTACGATGACGACTACGACGACGACTTGGAAGACGACGAGGAGGACGAAGAAGTAGAAGAGGAAGAAGATGCAGGGCGTGGTGACGGTCTTCAGGTTGGGCGCCGTAGCACGGGACCGCCTCATTACAAGGATGATGATGACTCAGGCAATGGCGAGTCCTGATTGCCTGCCCTGCAACGATACCAACAATTACAACGACCTGAAGGCACTGCTGTTGCAGCCAGCACTGGTGGAAGCTTCCTGTGGAGGTGTCCAACTGCCTCAACGAGAGCAGTCGCCAGTGTAGCAGTCACCAGGGGATTGTGTTTTCCGTTCAGGGATGACGTTTCGTTTCTCGGGACATGGGTCGCGCTTGCGGTGGGCATCATCCCCTCCCCCATAAGTGTGCAGGCAACAAGGGTCGGTCGTCGCGTTGCGCCTCTGTCAACACCTGTCTTCTGTGTTGTCCGCTTTTAATTTCAATACTTCAATACTTGTACACACAGTGTTGGCCGCAAGCGGGCTGTGGTGTCAGCGCATTTGACAAAGTTGCACTCAGTCTGGCCAGCCCAGTCTACTGCTGCTGTAGACACTCGCGCGGGCCACAACGTCCATTGATCATGAGTCTGCAAGACTGCAGGTTTTCTCAAGCCATTTTACTTGTTTTCTTTTTGTGTCGGTTCGGTTCTGAGCTATTTAAGGACTATTTATAGACATGACGCCACGCCTGTGTGTGCAAGTACCAGCTAGAGTGTTTCGTTAATGTTTGTCTTTTATTTTGTTTGTGAGTGGAACATGTCCGAATGCTTTCTGCCATCTTTTTGAACGCACATATGCTGCCAGTGCGCGTGATGCAAGAAGTGCTAAGGTGTGTTAGCTGGCTGCAAGTTTCATGGAGACACAGATGAAGGCAGTGACTTAAAGAATAAAGTGGTGAAAGACGTGCTCGTGTGTGTGTCTCAAACATGCATTCTCTCCGCTCTGGCAAACGGCAATTGGGAACATGTAACAGGACACCTACCACATACTTTGATTTCTATCATTGGCACTTGAAAGCATTGATGCAAAGCTGTTCAGTGACAAGAGCTGTCAGTTGTTCTTGGTGGGCTTGAAATGGGTGCATTTCTCATCTGTTTGTTGCAAGTGTGGACTTGGGCATGATTTAGCCTTTTTTTACGTTTAGCCCTTGGCCTGCAGTGTTTCTGCATGAAGGGCATTGTGCCAGGTTTGAATGCCACTGGCAGAGAAGCCTGCGACGTAGATTGCACAGACATGCTTGTCTCTGCAAGGTATTGTACGTGTGTTGGCAGCGAAAAGAGCAGAAATTTGAAATGGAAAGACCACACATGCTTCCCATGTAGCCAGTCTCCTTGCTGGCTGTTAAAATAAATTCTGGGGTTATACGTGCCAAAACCATGATATGATTATGAGGCACGCTGTAGTGGTGGACTCCAGATTGATTTTGACCCCCGAGTTTCTTAATGTGCACCCAATGCACTGTGCACGGGCATTTTTGCATTTCGCCCTATCAAAACGCTGCTGCCCAGGCTGGGATTTGATACTGTGCCTTCAGGATTAGCAGTGCAACCCCATAGCCATTGCATCACCATGGCGGGTACTTTCCACCTGTCAAAAAATTGGAGGACGCTTAAGCTTTGCCGTTAAGAGTGGAACGCGACAGCGTTATCGAGCCCCGTTCGAGCCCCGTTGTAAGCTGGCTTTCCCACTGGAACACAGAACGTGGGAAAGCCAGCTTACAAGGACCAAGCTTACACCGATCCATTTAAAGTCGGCTTCACTTTTAAACAGAAATGCATTGCTGGGAAGTCGTTTTTCCAGGGGCAATATAAGTCGTGTTATATTAAAATGTGAAGGCCCTAGCACCTTTTTTTATTATTTTATTAATTGTTTGCTATTGCCTCGACGCGCGCGTGTAGAAAACGCATTAGGCAGGCGAACTCCCATTTGACCTGCCGAGGATGCGAGCGCCATCTGGATATCATTTTCGCAAGTAAGCTACCCGAGCGCACAGCTGTAGGTCTGCTAGAAATGCTGGAAAAGGAGTTTGTGTTTGAATTTCCTTGTAACAGAATTATGTTTTCTCGTACATTAATATTACAATCCGACGTCACCATGTCTGTAGGTTGTGGTTAGGTCGTACTTTACTGTTTTTCTGACGGATTTCACTGTGAGAAATTCAGTTGTTCACCAAAACCATGCACCTTGTGGAGGGCCTGCGCGGTTGGGGTGGTTCGGGATGATTTTCTCCGCCACGGACGCCGACTCCAAATTTTCTGCGACACGGGGCCCTTAACGCTATCGTGTTAAAAAATGGATTCACTCTGCATTTTGACAGATTGGAAGGCATAGACCATTAGGGAATGATTTGCGGCAAAGCCGCAGTGATTTCCAGTAGTACATGCAAGAGTTGTATCTATCCACAGGTTTCAGATCTAATGCAAGAAAATGAGCAGAAGGAAAGCAGCAGAATGCCAACATTATTCTCAGTCTGCAACTAACCAAACTTCCTTGTGTGTGCACAAACATTACACTTGATACTCTTAATTTAATGTGAAAAAGCATCTCTCTAAGTATTCAAAGTACTTAAGGTAATTTAATGTAAAATTGGTATTGACTGTGCTGTTTCCTAACCATATTCTTGTGGTCCCTGCAATGCCTCATACTGACACGACTGTTGTTTCCCCCTTTTCATCTGTTATCGCTGTCCTTTCATCATTGTTAAGCTAATCTGGCCAGTGCAGTGCCCATTATGCTTGGAAGATCATGCCCAACTGTTCCATCATTATGCCTACCATCGTGTGAATGTGCTTTGTTCATATGTTTGAACCGTCTGATAGTGGCTTTGGTTTGCTTATGCAACAGAAATTACTGAGATGAAACGGTTGAAATGTGGGGAAGCTTTAGAATTGAGATGTTCCTTTAGTGTCACTCTAGTAAATGCTTGGACTGCAGGGCCAAGAACTAGTTCACGCCATAGCCTTCAGACTTCAAATACCAGGCATTTTTAGACAAAGGCTCAGAGTTGAAACTGTTGTTAAGCAGTAAATCTGGTAACTCGGCAGTCAGCCCACACCCTGCCTATATTGTTTTTCGGGGCTTGACCAGTTTATCTGAAGCTCTAACAGTACTTGTCCATTCTGTGCACTCTAGTTAGTACTTTGCCATAGCTACACAATCGATAGCTTGGCTTTCAGTGAGGGACCGTGGACACTGACCATTTTTCACTGCCACAGGAAGTGTGTGGCCGACAGCCGGTTAGAGGCAGAGAAGGATGGCGTGCGGATCCCAACAACTGTGGATGACTATGTCGTCAAGCGCCAACAACCAAAGCAACCAGCAGAGACATCAACTGACCTCACCGACATCTTCTATGACACAACAGATGATGACACTGGAGACTGATTAGTTCTGGGGTGGAAGGAGGGAGGGGTCAGGAATTAGTGGTGCCTTTTTTGTACATAGCCAGTCCACTTTCTACCCATTTTAACCTGCACCATTAAAATGAGTGATTGAGAACAACTGGTCATTATCTCTGCTGTGGAATAATAGTAATTGACGAGGTTTAGTGTCTCATACTTGCACTGAGAGTTCTTTTGCCGATTATGTTTTGGACAAGCAGAAATTGTCATTTACAATTTTGCACCAACTGTTTTATACGAGTGCAGTTTGCTTATCATGGTTATGTCTGCTTTTGAGTGTTTTAATATGGATAGCTCCACCTATCCATTTCACATGCTTATTGCAGATAGCAATATCAATAGCGAGTTGGTAGAATACCTAGTTCTGAAGTAAATTTCAGCAGGGTGTGGTTGCTTCATTTCACATTAAAGGAACACTGAAGAGAAAAATAAATTAGCTTGTATTAAGAAATTATAGAAAGAAAAAAGTCTTGCTATATAAAGAGGAGGCTTTCTGTGCCAGAAAAGCCATACAAACTAAAGACTGGTGGGGGCTCCACCTTTAAGTGTCCGCACCAGCCCATGTCGCATTTTTACAATGTCTGCGTGGGCCTAGTTTAATTATTATTGGCAAAGATGATCTGCATTGTATTCTAAAAGAGCCAAAAAATGAACTTCGAGAGTCAAATTTTAGCTTCATTGCAACGGCTAAAATAAGAGTTTGTACTTGCAATACATTCATGATGTCATGCCGACATTCGCACTGGGGTTTCAACCTGGAACGCGAAAAGTCGCAAGTTCGACCTCGATTCCCTCTTGTAGTAATCCTCTTGCTGTGAAATGAATGAAAACAGTTTCGAGAGAATGCTCTATCAGCCTAAATTGTCTTTAGTGTCACACTAAGCCCCACGAGCATGGCGTTGCAGATGGACCCAACAGCTGCATCTTAGCATACAAAAAGCTGTTGGTATCCAATTATGCCTTGCCAGTGCTTGCAGTTTTGCTCTCCAAATACAACAGTGTTGCAGTGTTGGGGATAAAGCTCTTGCTTCCCCTGGAGGTTTCAGTTGCATTGTCCAAACGGCTTCTATGCCAGCAGCTGGCTCTCTTGGATAGGTCAAAGCTTTGCAGTGCAGAAGTTCTACAACTGCGACTGAATGTTGCGCTGAGCTGAAAAATTGCAAGAGAGGTGAGGCATACGGGACTGACGCTTACTAAAACTTGCTCGGTAGCAGCAGTGACACGCATGTGCTAGCAGAGCAGTGGTCGGACACAAAACACAAACCCTAACCTCAGCAAATATTTTGAGAGAGAGACAAAACTTTATTTTGATGAGGCACGGAGAAGCGTCGATATCCGTGGTGGGTGGAGCCTTCAGTCCAGGGCCCCAGCGGCGGTGGCTGCACTTTCGGCTCTGGCGATAAGCTTTCGCTGATCCTCCAGTGCCGAGCTGGTCAGCACTATCTCCCACTGCTCGTGCGTTGCGTTTCGATTTGGGGAGTTATTGGGGATATCTTGGCATGCCCATGTGGTGTGGTAGAGGGTAGCTCGCTCTGTACAGAAAGGACAAATGGGCTGATAAAGGGTGGGGTACATCGCGTGAAGGAGCGTCAGGTGAGGATAGGTGTTGGTCTGGAGTTGCCTCCAAGTCGTGGCTTCAGCTCTGGTGAGGGATGGGTGGGGTGGCGGCATCGCAAATATTTTGAGGATTCAAGTCTGATTAACCATGGTGCAATCTGGATAGGCACATAAAAAGTTGCAGGAATTAAAATTTTAAAGACTGCTAGAACATAGTTCTTTATCCACTGTTTTTTCCGCTCAGCACAACAATTACCAACTAACAGTCAGCCCTGCTACAGCTGCAAGATTTGCTGCATGCGTTCAAGTACGCTATAACAGACCTTTAGTAGACTAGAGAAGAGAGATAGGGGGGGCGGAGGTGCGACTGTTTTCACAACAAATCCGTGCAGGGGCGGGGCCTCGCATCGATGACGTATCACCATTTTTTTTCTTTTTTTTTTGTATGGGTGTTCTGTGGCGCCTAGCCACCGTAGCGGCGCGGTCGGTGTGCGGCGTCTCAGTTCGGATCAGCTCATTCCACGTGATCGAGAAGTTGGCGCGCGTTTCATATTCGTGGCGTGCGTTGTTTTGTTTCGCTTGTGAAAGTGCGGAATGCAACGATGAGCGAGCCTCCTGACCGACAGAAGGTAATCGAAAAGTACCTCTGATTCCTAGTGAGCGAGAACTTGGCGCGCGTATCATATTCGCGGCGTGCGTTGTTTTGTTCCGCTTGTGAAAGCGTGGAATGCAACGATGAGCGAGCCTCCTGACCCACAGAAGGTGATCGAAAAGTACCTCCAAGGGTTACATAATGAAAACGGCTGCTCCCATGGCAACCTGAAGTCAGACGATGAGCTTAAGTTTTTTTAGAGGTCCTTGGCTGCCGTCAACGAGAGGTATGCTGTGTGGACATCAAGAGACCTGAAAAAGCTGTCTAAATGTAAGGATGTATCGACTGCTTCTCAATGTTTCGCTCTGCGCGTAAAAACGCAGTAGTAATTTTCACCAGGGTTAAAAGGACTGGGACTGGTTCCTTTAAACCGGCAGAACGACTTGTTTCAGTTGTGGATAGTGCGCAACGCTAGACAATTGATTTATCTTGATTAGCCTTTTTGAAGATTGGGTTATCATTGTTCTGGTTACCGGTTCAGAGTTCCCCTGGCACCGATTTATTATTGCGATAGCAATTATATGGACACCCCAAAGCGGAATTCTGGCGTCGCCGTGAAGTTCCGTAGACGTCAACGGCGATGAAATCTTCGCCGCGCTCCGGACGCTGTATGTGCAAGTGAAAGGGCGCGAGGGACGCGCGCTTTCACGAGGAGCGAACGCACGTCGGAGAGCAAACGCGCGTTCGGCGCCGTGCTCCCTGAAGGGCTGCAGAATTAAGCGTCTCGTTCCTGTTTTACAATCGCCAGAGCAAACGCGACTGAAGGGAGGGTGGGAGGGGAGGCGACGTTTAGCTGCGGCACCAAATGCGTATTTATATAAACTTATATTAAAAACGTTGCGAGGCAAGAAGGTGGATCAGATTTCCGACGCTGCTCGACGAGTGTCCCAAGCGCTCGCCCCCAGCAGGCCACCGCCTTCTTCACCAGCCTCCTTCATGATGGGATGAGACTGTTGCTGCTTCTCCTTCTCCTCCCTTCCTTTCAACATCTTTATCTCATTTTCCCCCTTTTCCTGACGCTGCGCCGTGCTCCCTATTGGGCAGCAGAAATAAACGTCATTTCTTCAATAAAATCACTACTACTACATTCTGATCTCGTCGAAAACCTCCGAGCCGCCCCCAGAGGCACCGGCAACAGTCAGCCACGTCGCGCGCGTTCGGTGCGAACGCGGGGAAAACGCCGACGGCGTCGACAACAGTTCTGCGCGTTGCTCGTGCTGCTGCATGTCCAAGTTTATAGAGCTGATAAAACTATCCTTACTCCGTATAGATCTCTACTAATTTGCTATCGCAATTGATGCTTCGCCTTTCGGGTGAAAGTGCCACAAATGTTTTCGGTTTTGAGTGGAGTATTGTTCTGGTTACCCCGACATGACCCGTTCCTCGGAAATTTTGATAAACGTAAAAATAACTGAACTGTTATTTTTCGGTTTCAGTCATGATTAGAACCGCGCATGCAAGCTAATTGTGGCATTAAAAAAATGAGAAAGTCTGCCCCTGTGCTCTTTACATAAATGCTTCAGAGCGGCGCTTGGGCGTTTGTTTTGTAAGCATCTGCGCGTGTTTTTCTTTTTTTTTTTTAACATTGAAAGAGCAGTCGTGCGCAACACGAGACACGAATTGCGGTGGGGCTGTACTATGGTGGCTAGAAGGGTCTAGAAGCCTGCCATAGCTGTACTCCATGTCGTGACACGGCCGCGTGTTCCATCCGTGGTCCTGCTACAAGGCATATGCCTGATATATTGAACTGTTCAATGTTTAAAAAATTCAAATTTCAATGAATTCAATTGAATTCAATGTCCAAAAAAAAAAGAATATGCGCAGATGCTTAAAAAGCAAACGCCCAAGCGGAGCTCTGAAGCATTTATGTAAAGAGCACGGGGCAGACTTTCTCATTTGTTTAAGTCACAATTAGCTTGCATGCGCGGTTCTAATGACTGAAACCGAAAAATAACAGTTCAGTTATTTTTTTACGTTTATCAAAATTTTTGAGGATCTCGGTCATGTCGCGGTAACCAGAACACTACTCCACTCAAACCGAAATCGGTGCCAGCTGTAGAACTCTGAACCGGTAACCAGAACAATGATAACCCGATATTCAAAAAGGCGAATCAAGATAAATCAATTGTCTAGTGTTGCGCACTAACCGCAACTGAAAACAAGTCGTTCTGCCGGGTTGAGTCCCTGGTTAAAATTACTACTGCGTTTTTCAATGATAAATTGTGGGAATCGAGGTGCCTTCCCGCGCCTCGTCCCCCAGCTCGCGCGTGGCGCTTAGCTCGATCTCCGGGAACCGCCGCCGCTGGCCTACCTTTATCCCGAGCGCCTTTCTCGGAGAATACGCCGCGGTGCAGCCTTCCCGCTTTCTTTGTCCCGAGCGCAGTTCGGTGTCCGTGCGCCGCAGCTGAGCCTCCCTGCCTCGCTGTTGGTGCAAAACCGCTCGCTGGCCTCTCCTTGTCCCGAGCGCAGCTGGGAGGCAATGTCGAGGGCGAGACACCCCGCTCAGCCGACAAAGTCGCCGCGTTTTCCGACTATATACCGCTTGCATCACGCGCATCCGAGCGACATTCTCGACGTGCGTGAGCCACCCCGCTCCGCCGTCAATCCGTCTGCCGGTCATGTGAGGCCTCATGCAACCCGTCGAAGCGGCAACCCAGCTCTCCTCATTGCCGTTTACTGGCCCCATTGGGTCGGTCGCGCATTGAGCGGACCACCTGACCGTTGGTCCTTTTTGCTCTCCGGAAGTTGGCGTTAGCGTACGTGCTGTACGTTTGCCGCGGAGACGCGTGGGCGTTGACATGGCAGCGGTACATTGTTATGCGCTACCGGAAAGGGAGTTCAAACGTGGTGGCGTACGCCTTGTCGCGAGCCCCCGTTTCGGCGTCTGATCCTTATTTAATCCGCTACTCCCGTGAGCATTCGCACCAAGTAGAAGCCGGAGCCTTAGTCTGCAATGGCTCGAAAGGCGCGACCCCCGACGGCGAAGCGATCCTCGGATTGCCAGCCTCGGGAGAGGACGTATTTACCCGGTGAACCCCATTACTCCCGCTGGTATCGTCTTCAGCAGGCAAGAGCTGCTAAAGGCTCAGCAGAGCGATCCATTTTGTAAATAGAAATCGTTGACAGGCTCAAAGAGCCGAGCTCCCAAGAGCTAGGAGCGGGGTGGCAAAGCCGTCGGGCGCACCCGGACAGCTGGTATTCCTGCGGGCACGTTGGATACGTATCTGCTTGACGCCGATGGAGTTCTCCTGCGCTATATCCCATCTGAGGAGGCTCCCCAAGAGTCTTTCAAGGTGGTGATACCCCACAGTGTAAGGGAAATCACCCTGAGCTATTTCCACGACTCGCGGGTGGCCG
Organism: Dermacentor silvarum; assembly: GCF_013339745.2. Taxonomy (NCBI): domain Eukaryota; kingdom Metazoa; phylum Arthropoda; class Arachnida; order Ixodida; family Ixodidae; genus Dermacentor; species Dermacentor silvarum. The sequence goes on along the minus strand of NC_051155.1, from coordinate 168,299,102 downwards.
GATATGCGAGCGGCCTTAAGACTTTCCAAAAGTTGTGCCGCTCCGCTACCTGGCAGGCATGAAGCGTGACGCTCTTCACTACGCCCGCTCATGCCGTGTGTGCCAATGTGTGAAGCCTTGCGCGGGCATACCCCCCGGGCTCATGCAGCCAATCGACAGCCAGCTACCCTAGCAAGTCGCGGCCTGTAACATTATGGGACCCTTTCCCAAAAGCCGGCGAGGCTACGTTTTTCTCCTGACTGTCACAGATCACTTCACGAAATGGGTTGAATGTTTTCCCCTTCAGAAGTTAACGGCACGCGCAATCTGGGACAAGTTGACCGAGGTGTTTAACCGCTTCGGCTTTCCGGCGGAGCTGGTAACGGACAACGCGTCCTACTTCACGGCCAAGGTGTTCGTGGATGCGTGTGCTGCCTTTGGTATTAAGCACCGCAAGACAACCACGTATCACCCACAGGCCAACCCGACAGAGCGGATTAACCGGAACCTCAAGCCCTTGCTCGCGGCCTTTGCCCAGCAACACAGGGAAATTAGGATGTCTGCATGTCTTAACGAGATAGGCTTCTCCTTGCGGTCCGCGGTGAACCGTTCGACTGGGTACAAGCCCGCTGTCCTCAACTTCGGGAGAGAGCTGCTAAAACCCCATGGACCGCGTTCTGCGGCAACCTGGCAAAAGCGCGAGCTGGACAAAAAGCCCAATACGACCGGTCACATCGGGACGTGCACTACGGTGTCGGCGATCTCGTTCTTAGGCGCAACCATGCCTTGAGTGACGCCGCCAAAGGCATCTCTGCCTCCCTGTCGGCCAAATGGTTGAGCCCGTACCGAGTGAAGACCAAAATGTCCCCTCTGGCATACAAGCTGGCTGACTCTCAAGGGAGACCAGTCGGCGATCCAGTTCACGTCTCGGACCTCAAACCTTTCGTTGCCCGTAGCAACGACTGGGGAGAGGAGGAGGCGGTCAACGAACTGCAGGCAAACCGTGACACGGGTGGCCATAGGCCACGCCACCGGTACAACCTGCGGAAACGCACCTAGGCAGGCTTTCTCCCACCAGCTGGTAGCCGGACTTTATTCCCTACCATGCCGGTGAACGGAGAGACACAGCTACGGTGCGAAGGCGCACGTTGAAGCGGTGACAGGCCCTTTTGGCCTAATATACCCTCTTGTGCTCACCCGCCTTCTGACGCGCCTAGTCAGGTTTCTCCCACTAACAGGTAGCTGGACTTTATTCCCTACCATGCCAGTGAACGGAGAAACGCAGGTACGGTGCGAGGGCGCACATCGAAGAGGTGACAGGCCCATGTGGCCTAGCTAGTATACCCTTTTATGTGTTGCTGATATAATCTCGACCGGGTGAGGTGGGTCGTCACCGCAGGAATCAGGAGACGACGATGAAGGCGGGCATCGTGATGATGAAAAATAGAAAAGATTGTATTCACTTCATTGGTACATGGTTTTGACTCTATCCGAGTCTCGAGCGGTTCTGTTTAACACGGGGGCCAGGACGCCCTTAAATCCCCTCGTGGTGGCCGATGTCTCCTTCGGAGAAGTCCTCTCTCCGGTGGTCAAGTTGACGACCTCCTCTCCCTCGGGTCCTCCTCCTTGGTAGCTCGCCGTTTTCGTCTGCTCCGGTCGTAGAGGCGAGACGCTTTCTCGGGGATGAAGGGGATTATCTCGTCACGGGAAAAGCGCTCGGGCTTGCTTCCCACATTTGAGAGATACAGTTTCCAGGAAGATCATAACCTGCCGATGTCTCCTTCGGGGAACTTGTGGAAGTGCCAGTCCTCTGTAGGGCGGTCAAGTTGACGACCTCCTCCCCCTCGGGTCCTCTTCTTTGGTAGCTCGCCCTTTGCGTCTACTCAGGTCGTAGAGGTGTGACGCTTCCTCGGGGATGAAAGAGGATTATCTCGTCACGGGAAAGACGCTCGGGCTTGTTTCCCACATTTGAGAGGTGCAGTCCCAAGCCGATCATAACATTGCCCAAGCCTCAGCCTTGCAAACGCCCGTTTTGGGGCAGTCAGCCAGGCGGGCAACTTTCTTGGCACGCCGGCTATGCCGGGGGGGGGGGGGGGGGGGGGCTTCCCTGTCCTTTCCCTTGCGTCAAGTCTTCTCCCTGCGCCTGGCTCCACTGTGCCTCCAGTCTTGCTGACCACGAAGCCAGCTGTCCCTGGCCCTACCATGCCAGTCTGTTGCTGACCTCAAGGCCTGCTGCTCCTGGTCCTTCCGCCACGACTGACTCCCGCCTTTGGGGGGGCCCGAACTCGTGCCAGCATTGCCTCCTGCTACCTAGGCTGCCGCTAACTGTGCCTGGTCTGCCCAATCAGGCGCTGACCCCTGGCCGAGGAGGGTCACTCCGGCTTCCGCTGCTAACCTGGCTGCCGGTCATCCCGGCCTGCTGATCCTGCGCAATCCGGGGAGTCCGGTGACTTCTGTGGTGGCTGCTGCGCCAAAATGGCAGCCACACCTCGCGCGTTGCTGGCTGTCCCATGGTGAGCTGCCCCGCCCTTCCTGGGCTGCCTACCCTTCCTCCTGGCAGTGAGCCCTTCTTGGTGTGCGGAACTTTGCTGGCCAAGGCAAGCCCCTGGCTTCGTATCAAGTGAAGACGACGACACCCTCTTGGACTTTGCCCCGTTGGCTTAGCTCTCTGTGGCCGAGTCAACCTTGCCACTTGGCCTCGGTCAGCCACCTTTGGAGGCTGGCCTCGGTATTTAAGAGGGGGCAATGTGGGGCTCGAGGTGCCTTCCTGCGCCTCGTCCCCCAGCTCGCGCGTGGCGCTTAGCTCGATCTCCGGGAACCGCCGCCGTAACGGCAACATGGCGGACATAGCTAGCGCGCCGGACCTACTTTCCCGCGCAAACCGTGCTTCTCCCCTCCGGGATTGGACTTGCCCCGCGAGAACACGTCACCGGGACGCACCCTGATTGTCCTCCCGGCGGCCCCCGGGGCGGCGGCCGTAGCGCCTTTGTGCGTTGTGGAGTGGAGGAGCGTCGTGCCCTTTCCTGACCGTCGCTCGTAGGGAAAGTTCAATGGTAAGAGCATCGCACGCGTAATGCGAAGACGTGGGATCGCTCCCCACCTGCGGACAGTTTTTTCATCCATTTTCATTAATTTATCATTTTTTAACTCAATTAGTAAGTACAAGTAGTTGCCCCTATGTTGTCCTTGGCGTCATTGTTTGTTGGCTTCTTATGATACATCTTTAGTAGACTAGTCTTTCATACTGTCAACATACTCTAGACTTTGGACATTGTTTAGACTATTGTCATATGAACTGCTGTGTGGAATATGGTAGTCTAGATGCTGACAAAGATTAGTCAAGCGACTATCGTATGAGGAGTCTTGATTGGCTGTTTTATTTGAACATGATGAAGCCTGCAGATTCTCGACAACTTGCAACTGTCATATCCCAGTTTATCCTCTTAAAAACATGAGTCCAGCTGAGAGGAAATGCTATAACAGTCCTAGTAATCTGAGCTAGGCACCACACAACACAGTGACAACCAGGCTGTAGAGCAAAAGGAAAAGAAACGCTTCCAGGTACATTGCACTTGACAAGCACACTCTCTAGAGGTCTTGACTGCAACAGATGGAAGACAAATGCAGAATAGTAGAACATGCAACGGAGGAATAACATAAAATTTCCATAAACAAGACCTTGCTTAAGTGCATATATTGAGAAGTCAGATTAAAAGCGATGCAATTATGCTTCGCTTCAGTTATGGTGATATGTCAGTGCTGAATGAAGCTGGGCTCAGTTTTTAAAAATTAAACGCCGACAAACAAAAGTACTTTTTTAAAGGGCTCCGGTGTTGCCGTGCAAAATCTTGAAAATATACAGATTCAGCTTTTCTACAGAATGTGAGAAAAAAAAAAAAAACAGTCATTTACATGAAGTTGGAGTAACACCAAAGATATTTACAGCTTTCATGCTGTCACCTGCTTTGACCAATCAGCAATTAGGGGCAAATTATTCAAGGGCCCCTTTCAGCATGCCTAATTTGATAGTACCAAATACCCAGAGTATTCCAAAATGCTGATTTTATCAAATGCACAGCTAAATTGTGCACTACTGCAGATAAGAGCAAGCTAAATAAACTCTGGTAAAAATTTTATTTCTTGCCTGTGGTGCTTTTTTATTCAAACGATGACTTTTTGAGTGATGTCTCCAGTAGGGCGATGAATAAACAAAACTTCCTAGGATGGCAATGGCAATAGTTTGGGTAACATCGCTCCATCTTGTTCATAAATTTGTGCTTGCACACTTAGGTGGAGGAAAGCAGTGACCTGGGACATTGTGATAAATAGTCTGTTGCACACAATGTGACATCTTATTCGACATGCCAGCAGAATCTTCAGCAGCATCCAAATAAAGCCTTGCAAGTTATAAGCAGGTCAATGGATAGTCTGCAAGTTTTGCATCGTGACCTACTTCCTCTGAGAACAATAGGATGTATCTCTGCAGCATGTTTCAGCACACACGGGGTTAAAAATTGCATGGGGATATGTGTAAAAAAGGAGCATGCAGCAGACAAGAGACATTCAATGAGAATACCTTAAAACAAATGCCAATAAAAGCAGCTAACAAAAGGCTGCTTCTGCAGCAACAGAGTATAAAAAGAAGACTAGACTAGACATGATGCTGTCCTTAGTAACTCACCACCTTTCAAAACAGTGCTGTGCAAGTAAACACAAATGTAATCCCCTTGCCAGCATAGTACTGCCCACACAAAATTTAAAAGCATTCCTACAAGTGTGATGCGGCAGTGCATGAAGCACTGGTTTGTTGGGTGCCCACCTTTCGGCACATTCCGCACAAGAACCACCTTTTTGGTTTCAGGCTGATCAACTTATCAACAAGTAGGGTGGCATAAGTAGAACCCTGCTAACACATTCCTCAAAGAGTTACAGCAGGCTCTCATGATACTAACATGTTCATGCAAGATGTTTTCAGGCTACTGCACAACTGTGGTCACGTGCCTACCATGGTGGCTCAGTGGCTATAGTGTTGTGCTGCTGAGCATGAGGTTGAGGGTTGGAATCCCGGCCACTGCAGCCACATACCGACAGGCGCAGAATGCAGCTATGCATTGGGCATCTCTCATAGACTGCGATGGTTGGGCTGTTCAACTGCATGAATCAATCCTGCTTCCTATGTGAAAAATGCATTAGACGTGTTCTACGAAACAAAACCATCAACAAGCGTGGCTGCTTGTGTAGAATTGAACTGTTGCAGATTGTGTATCCGCTTGACCCTTGTGACATTAAGTGGCCCATCACAAACATGCACAGAGCGAATCACAGTTTAAATTGACCACCAAAGCAAGTAGCCGCCACACAGTGAATGCTGTCGTTGAGAAGGTTATTCTCGTCTCGCATTGTCTGCTCATGTAGCAACAAAGAGCAGCCAAAGGCATTACAACACAGCTTTTGCTAAAATCAGTTGTCTGAAGTAGCTGGCTTGTAACGAAGATGAACGACCCATTTCGCAAATTGCAAGAAATAACTGAAAATGTTTGCATTGGCTTGGCAAAGTAGACAACTACACACAATGACACCATTGTGACAAACCCACTACCTTCTTGCAAAAAAGGAAACATTGTATGCACCAATTGCGCAGTGTACAGAATGGAGGTCCTGTGCTCCTATGTTCCTTTCAACAGTGGACCAGTTCGTACAAACAGGAACCCATAATCATGATAAGTATGTGCACAAGGGCACAGACTCGCTTTTATCAACACAAAACCGCGGGTTTTGACATCGGCTTGAGCGAGTATACCCAGAAAGTCTTCTTCACTGATTGCGCAAAGCAAAAAATCTATCCTAGATGGCATCTATTTAAATTCTGCTCAATTTTTCATGTGGATGCAAGTCTGTCTAAAATCTCGCATGAAACACTGCAAAAATATTTTAAATTTAGTACCTCAAGTGCAAATTTGTCTTTCTCGTTTCACCATGCAGTACTTTCTGGTTATAAAATGCATACTTTCTTGTGACAGAATTGCTGCAAAAGTACAGCATGCTACCTTTGGCGAAGTAAAAGTTGTCATGCTCATTGGTGCATGCAAAAAAAGAGAGGTCTCGCAAAATGCGTGTCTCATGGAAGCCATGTTCTTTTCTGTAGCAATCTGCTTGACCGAGGGTTGAAACAGAGAGCAAATAAGCATTGCAGTTGGCTACAGTTGAAGCAAAGACTGCCTCTCTCCTTCAAAGACCCCTAAGAAGCAACAATTTCTTGGCACACCACAAGTTAAATGGGGACTGTGTTGAGAAAGAAGTGGCAATTAAGTTTTACTGCGAGAAGAAAAAAAGTGAACCACTGAGTCATTGCACGGTGCTGATAAATTCTACATAGTTGCATAGTGAAATAAGTTTAAATTAAGTGAATAAAGAGGCCGTATTATGTAATGATTTTTTTCATACTTTTTGTCCGGCATCACTGGATGGCATAATTACCTCCATTATTACAGGTATAGACTACTCACTATGATGGGTGATAAGTGAACAAAATTAAATGAAAATAACCCTTACATAATATGGCACTGGGTCTCTGCACAGTATTACAATGGAACCTCATTGATACGATCTTCACGGGAACCAGTAAATAAAGCGTATCATCCGAAAATCGTGTCATCCAACATATTATCCAACCAAATCGTATTATCGGGGGAAAAAAAATATATATCATCCCTATAGACGTATTACACAGAATCATATCCACGAGGCTCCACGGTATCTTTGTCAAGGAAAAGCCAAGGGGATCTTGCTGTGAAATATTGCCTCAACGAAAATGAACATACCTTATGTTAACAAGAAACAGATAAAAATAAGTATCTGAAAAACATTACACAGAGTAATTTTCAAATGCTAGCTTGAGTGCCTAAATTTGCGCAATGAACAAATGAGGCTGCAAGGGCAGTAATTTCACTGCCAGGTTTCTTTTCAGCAATATAAGAGAACTACTGAGAGTATTCTGGTTAACAGCAATAACTTGGAGCGGCTGGACCTGACCAAAGCAGACTCAGACATTCAAAAGCTTGGTGTTAAAATTCAGTTTGTGTGTGCTATGGTGAAATAAATTGTGAGCTCTAAACAACAAAGCTGTGACGTGCAAGCATTACACACGAAAAACAGACAGCACTGTTTTCCAATGGCAGTAGCAAATACACACAGTTGCAATCTTTGGTGTGCTGTTTTGCCACACGGCATGAACACAATATGCAGGGCGAGCGGGTATGCCAAGGCTAGTTTGTGCGACAACAAAACGGCGTGCATCATAGCAAACAGTCGGCTACAGATACCACAAGTTCTGAAGCATGCACCTGCAGGCTTGTTTTAAGAGCAGAGGAATGCCTACAATGTGGGAAATGTGCGCACGCATTGCGGCTGACTTTTAATGTGCGCTTGCATGCATGCTCTTCACTGGGACAGGCCAGGGATAAAACATTATAGCCGTGTCGGGCCACGCAGAGGGATGTCAGTAATGCCGATGTTGTCTGCAGGGCCTGCAGATGGAACTATCACAACTGCATGCCATACCAAATACTGGGAACAGCAGTAAGACCGCTTAAAACAACACTCACTGCTTGCAACAAGGACACCGGGCTGAAAAACAGAATCGGGAGGTGGGAACACGTTGAGCTCGTGACGACGGGCACAAGTTGCCAGGTGCGATTGTGCTTGACTGGCCATGCCAAGAAAATGGTTGCAATGTGACATTTCACACTGTGTTCATTTGGTACAAACACATCATTGTCAATGCACAACTGTGTATTACTACTCATCTTGCGAGATGCTCAGTGTAACGCCGAATTCCATGCAGAGCAATAACTTCAATGAGTCATTCAAGGCAAAACTCAATACAGTCGCCATGGTGATTGATGCAGCTGCTGAGGTCAAGCTATGTCCACCGTGCATGGCTGTCCAGCTGTACCCTAACAGCATTTTGGGAAATCCTACCAAAGCACTTGCTAATAAGTGCTTACAGGTACCAACATCATGTTTAGTCTGCCTCAAGTGGCAGCGGACAGAAGTATGGTGCGGTTTATAATAAAGGCTCGCCGTGTACACCCTGTTAATCTCGTTGCATATGTCTTGTCAACACCCGCACATGTTTTGACAAGCAGATGAGATGCCAAGCTTTGGCAGCACTAATCGCGCAAAGTCTGTTTAGAAGAAAATGAGGCGAGCCACTGCGAAGCCAAGTGGCGCTCCACATGTCAGGCAAGAAGAGCCTTGGTGCCATTTCCAGACAGGTCAGTTGTATAAAAGAAACTACCAGCGAGTTTCGTCACAGGAAACACAACTGTGCCGGAGGATGATGGTCAGGGTGGTGAGGAATACATCTGTTCGCAACACATCTGTTGGTACGGTGGGGGTGAGGCCAAGCACCGCCCTTGAGCATTTCATACAGGCGCGTCTGTGGCTCGATGCTACTTGATGGATGCTGTCATGTAACCAGTGAGCATTTCAAGTGCCTTGAGCACTTCCTGACGCTGGCCCCGGGAACACGACAACACCGCCGATTTTCGACCATGCATCAGACCTTCAAGCAGTTGCTCCACCTGTGGACACAGGACAGACAGTAAAGAGATTTAGATGCCAAATGAATTCACTAAGCTAGAGGCTTCTATCATAATATGATCAAAACTTAGTACAATCATGGCTGCTCACTATAGAGACAGAGGAAGAGAAAGTGCTACATAAACATTTGGTCCTTCTTTTATGCCTTTAAGCAAAGACTGGTGATGGTTTGTTGCTTCTGTGCATAGAAAACGAGGACTCGGCAAAGCACATTTAACCCCCAAGCTCTTAGAAATGAGGTCTTCACATTTATCTTGTACATTGCATGCGCTATTAGTTGAGGGCTGTAGCTCAACCAAAAAAAATAAAAATCTATACGTATCAAAGTTTCTTTTTTAGTTTTCCAAGATACCAAGTGCTCTGCTGAATATTTCCACCACCGTGACAGTAGCAAACAGGTAAGAAATAGAACTTGGGTGTGTTTACTGTTAGCCGAACGGACAACCGACAAAGATAAACAAATGGCTTTCTGCAAAACAATCACGTGGGACTCCTTGTCATAATAAATCTGTGCGCAGATTGAACAGTAGTCTTTGAGCGATAACTTCACAGATTTGATAAATTTACACATATATACGAGATCTTGTTAGTTTAAATGTAAGAAACGTGCACAATAAATCACCATAGATAGGGAAGCAAGCAGAGTACGAATCGGGAGGTTGCTGGCTCTACTAGACATGGTTCTGTGTTAGCATTTTCAGTGGAACCTGCAGTCCAAAGGCTTTCACGCTACATGCAGCTGTGGTCTCTGGGCTGCAGGCACTAGGAAGCCACAAGTCAAACCAATGTCCCCAACTCAACAAGATTCTCACAATAAGCTTCTGAACATAGCCCATTCTTGCCAACACCAGCCATTGACGCACACCTTAATTAACCCTTCACTGACGGAGTGTTGGCTGCAGGCAACATACCAGAAAAAAAGAAAAAGAAACAAACATTTTCTTGCCGAGTTTCACTATTGAGTACGAAATTTCTAGCTAAATGTCTTCGGCCAACACTGAATGACAGGCAGCTAGCGTCATTTTCTGGTCTAGAGCAAGAACACTGAACGAGGAAGAAGTTTGACACGTGACCCACTGTCTCTTGAAAACTTGGCTGGGCAATATTATTTTTATTTATTTATTTTTTTTACACCCACACTAACTTATGTCTTTTGAAAGCAGCCCATTGTGCTTTAGGCGGTGCGGGCTGGGCAATATTATTTTTATTTCTTCCTTATGCCCACACTAACTTATGTCTTTTGAAAGCAAGGTCAGAGGAGACAGGCTGATGCAAGATATCCAGCTGCAGTGGTGTCACGCATGTGATGTAATGCAAATGAAATGTATACCTATGGTTCTCATATGATGAGAGCTGCCTATACAAATTGAAAACACAGCGTTACGTGGCTCGGGGTGAAGCCTACTTCCAGTTTACTGCCGGAGGTTTTCTGCCTATTGCTGAAAATATTTCTGGGCATTTTTTATTTTTGTTGATTATGCTTATTCTTGGTGTGTTTTGCACATTTAAATAGAAAATAAGCATTTTTTTCTGGGTATTGATGTGTCTCATCATTAAAGGGTTAATATACCATCCATTTCCTCTCTCTGAAAGCACACTTGCCTTCATGCATGGTGTCTTGCCTCTAGAAGAATAACAGACACCCCATCCAAGATACACGGCTCAAAGTTCAAGCTATTTTAACTGCACATTTCTCTTGCCCTACCTGTACGAGCCTGTTTATGGCAGCTTTACTGGAAAGGAAATACAGTTATAGTCACCAATATCTGCCCTATTCGAATTAGCCCTCTGGAAAAGTTTCATGTACGGAAGGGTTAACTGACAAATTCAGGCCATCAGTTAATTTGGCCCTCAACTAGCACAATATATTCTTCAAACTGCGAAGTATGCTTTTCGAGGACACCAATATTTGTCCCTTTGTAACAATCCTCTATAGTTAAGTGGATGGAAAATCTTTGTTATTTGTCTTGGCCATCAAGTATAAAGCAGTAGAGTATGGTTCTGAGCACAATAACAGGCAGGCCCACCTGTGCTTGAGTAGCGCAGCCAGAAAGGTCGGCGTGGGTGGCCAGCACAACACAGGGGCGTCCCTTCAGCTGCGGCAGCACTTCTGCCAAGGTCTGGCGAGATGCCTGTAAGGAGGCTTCGCCACCAGTGCCATCCAGCACGAACAACACTCCATGTGCGTCCCCAAAATACTCCTGCCAGAATGGACGTACCGAGCCTGTGTGACAACATCAAAGACCATTTATTATAAGCCTAAGCCACTTCCGACATTTTGAACAATGACGATCATTTTTGGGGAACATGGCAGCATGGAAGCCACACATTCAATAAACAATCCTGTGATCCTTTCTGGGCTTTTCCGATTCCATCTTCACACATTGTGTTGCCAGCAGGGTCACATGCACAGTGCTACCGGGGTAAAAGCTGCCGATTGACTGACCCACTAGGGATGAGAGCTCCAATGTTACAAGAGCTGGCTGTGTGTTCCGAGGAGGGACGAGCGCTCAGCAATTGTGCGCCACTGATCCTTCTGTGAAGCTTCCATTCAGTCAGTGCTACATGGAGGGCGATCAGAGGTGAACAATAGTGGTGCTTTCTCTGGCTGGCTAACATGACTCATTGCTTTCATTGCACAACATGGAACAGTAAGGCAAGGAGCAGAGCATGTCTGTGGGAAGGGTTGCGAAGGCCAGCGAGAAACCGCAGCGACAGGGTAGTGGTGAAATGCCTGCAACTTTGTTATTACAACAGCATTTTGAAAATTTCTTACGTGCATTATAGACCGGTACACAGCTGGCACTATGTAAAATTTTCTATCTCAATGTGGTTTAGGGGCACTTTAATGCAGTCAAATGCGTATTGACGCCTTCATTCCCAGAAAAAATAGCTTAATCCTTGTAGCAAGAAGAATACAATTCGTATAACAAGTTAGGCGATGCCCACGTGTACCAAAATACACTTCCCCCCACTTCAAAGCAAGTCATTGAAAAAAACACATTCCTGCATACAGCTCAAGGTTGCCTTTAACCTAGAGAAGTACAGTGGCAGATTGGCAAGGACAAATCGCATCACAGCATCGACAAGACGAACGTGCATGCATACTATGCGAGATTGGCGAGGTCAGTCTATTGGCAGAACTTGTAGTTCACTGTACATTTCAGAGTAGCTATTGCTGTTTGTGTGTGTAGTGGCCAACGACAAAAGCCAATGAAATGGCACGTACCACCCAGTTCCTTGATATTGAGCACAGTGTCATTAACTGGCAGCGTCTTAATGTTGAAGCCCGTGGTGGGCTCTAGGGCATCCCAAGGCTCCCCCACCAGTGTGGCCAGGGCTGTAGACTTGCCTGCACCCGTGAGACCCAAGCACAGCACCTCGTACTGATCGCGAGGCTCTCTACCAGGGACACTCCCACTGCACGTCAGCCATCGGCAACACTGCAGTGCACAAAGGAGCCATCATGGAGTCGACCTAACGGCCAGAATTCAGTGGTGATCCAAACAAGACGAAAAGGTCACAGGAAGGCTTGAGACACAAATTGATGAGAGTGGGTGAATGATGGTAGTATACAAAACATTTACTCACAAAAAAAAAGCAACCTACCTGTCATTTCTAAGTGCAAGAGCTGCCATTCTAGCTGACTTAATACTTTCCTTTGTATTCCTTCGATGAGTTTACTGTTAAACTTCACTGTGTTTAGGAGCAAGTTCATGCAAGGAACAAATGCATGTAGTGCATGCATGCATGTAATGCACAGTGCTGCACATTCAATTACATGCACCTAACCAACCTGCGTAAAGGTAGAGTGCACGGTGATTGAAACACGGTACTCGGAGTGCATGGCTGCAGACACTTTTTTGCACCACTGGTGGCCGCTGGAGACATCAAGCTAATGCTCTATGGTATGTGATGAAAGCAGGGGCCTTTGTGACACAATGAGACTGATTTTGGCCCCCCAGCAATCCTACATTGCTCACCAGTGGCGCAATAAACGCTGGCTGTCATGCAGTTCAATTATCATGTTTGAATCACTGAGCACAGCACATAAGCCCCAAAAAGAAACCATCAACATGTGTACTGATAGTCTCTGGGTTGCATTTAAGTTCAGTTTAAAATATTTATAATGCTTCACAAGCACAAAAAGCTGCAGCATGTGACGTGCTTAGTATGCCCCTTGTTACAAGTGCATTTTGTCTTGGTTTTTCTGTGTCACTTGCGAAGTTCTTTAGTTGCTCCTTTGTGGCTTCCTGGGATTCAAGTTGTCTTAGTAAAAAAATCATAAGTGGTAATCAAATGATGCTTGCACTTTTAAGGCAAAATTTCCAGGTGGCCAGCACTAGAGCATTCACTTAGATCTACCACTCGCGTCAGAAGCTCCATGGATAACCCTAAAGTTATCAGTGTTTGGTGCAATGTTGTGTTAAAGCATGGCAATAGGGTACCCCCCCCCCCCCCCCTCAGCAAATCGAGTCACCTGCAGAAATGTACTAAAATGTAAATGTATGTATTTAAATTCTAATCAGGCATATATTTAGACAAATATTTAGAATGAATAATTTCAGTTATTTAAAAACAAGTGCTGCCTATTTGGTCTTCAAGGAGAACTATCCACCCATTAGTGCATGAGGTCATCTGGTCACCCTTGTCTGTATATACAGGGTGTCCCAGCTATCATGCAGCACAATTTGAAAAAAGAGGAACGGCGTTACACCAAGCAAACCTAGTGCGTATTGTTTCCAGTATAGTGGAGTAGACGCCAGTAATTTTTTCATTACTGAGATTTAATTAGGTAATTGTAATTAATTATCAAACTCAAGAAGTACTGTCCTAATTATGAAAGTGTCAATCAGAAAGTTGTAGAGCACCATGAAAAACTCCCGATACAGCTCGCTGTTGCTCAATATGTGCTACATAAATGCGTTTTTCCGAGTGTGAAAGAAGCCTGCGAATACACGCAGAATTGCTGCACGACTGGCTGCTCGAGGCACTATGCGTGCATTTGCGGGCTTGTTTCACACTCGGAAAAACACTTTCATGTAGCACGTATTGAGAAACAGAAAAGCTGTATCAGTAGTTTCTCACGTTGCTCTATAACTCTCTCATTGACACTTTGATAATTAGGACAGTACTTCTTGAGTTAGATTAGTTACAATTACCTAATTAAATCACATTAACGAAAAAATTACTGGCAGGCAACTCCGCTGTACTGGAAACAATACACACTAGGTTTGCTCCACGTAACGCCGTTCCTCTTTTTTTAAATCGTGCTGCGTGATAGCTGGGACACCCTGTATAATGAACCGACTGTGTACACTGCAATAAACAATCCTTTGTAAGTTTTTCTCTAACTCTCCTTTCTTGATAATTGTTCCATAACTACTTCTAGTGCACTACTAACAACAGTTCATGCACAGTACTCTTGAAGTGGCTGCATGAAATATCAGGTTTTCTTTGTGATAGTTTTTTTTTTTGCCATTTCTAGCATATTCTGCAGTTTGCTTCAAATCAAAATGTATCGGATCATAGTTAAATGGAAAAAATAAGAGGAATTCAGTCCTTTTTCTTTTCAACAAACAAACAAATTAAATAATTAATTCGAAGAATCTGTTTAAAGATACACCTGATTCCGTTTCCACATTGCCTCCCGCACCCTTTGCCTACACAGGTCTGGACACGTGCCCTCCTCTCCAAGCTTTTTCTGTAATGAGGACAATATGACTGACCACTTCTTTTCGTCGAGTCATTGCTTTGAGAAAAAGAACTTTGGAAACTGGTCTTCACACTTGGTCTTGGCCTAAACATTCCTCTCCCCCACTCCCCCGAGCCTCTCTCTCGCGTTCAGCCACAGGGATGATTGCTCCACCATCCAGGGTTATCTTATCAGTTCAAACCAAGTCGTTTTACGCAGTCTAGCGTTTCTCATGGTGCTTACGTTGCAGAAGTGCTAGAACTTTGTGACTACTTTGAATTTTGAACTTTTTATTACCACTTTGCCTTGTCCCATAGTAGGTATGAACCATCAGATGAAATAAGTGCTGCTAATAAGTTCACAGTGTGATGTGTAAAAAACGGAGTAAATATTTACAATTAGAACACATTAAGCAAAATAGGCTACGAAACACACAACCGAGAGAATCCACAAACTTAGCGGGGCACTAGCTAATATTGTACACTTGATGACTTTGTTTGCATTAAATGGTTTCTCCACGGCCAGGAATCGCGGAAAGCAACAGGTCCGATTCAGTTATTTTTTTCATTTCGATGAGCGGTGCGTTGTTTAACGGATGTAAACAAGCTGACAATTATAAACCTATGCACTCTTCGAATGAAAGGAAAAAACGCCCCTTTGAGAAAGATGTTTTCAAAACCAGTCCATTTACAACTGAACAAATAAAACAAATAGGTGCCGCGTGTGTCAAGCACCGCCGACACGGAAGTATGCAAGCCGGCAATATATAAACATTCTTCACACAGTGACACTGAAAGGTCGACGGCCGCGACCTTTGATAAAAGATAAGAAAAAAAGGAAAAAAAAAAAAAGATCACTCGCAAGACTACAAACCATCACAGCAGGTTCACACTTCGCGCTTTATGTCACATTGAAGGCAGAAGCGTGCTACTTTCTCTAAACCAGAACAGTTCAACTCAGTTCGACAACACAACTCAGTTGATACACGGCTGTTTCTACGAAGCACTGACCCTTCGAAAAGCGGTGCGACAGCCAGCAAAGCCAAGCTGCATGTTCTCGACGACTTTTGGCATTGTGGGGGGTTTCCTCGAAGGCGCCCGACGAGCCCACCACGATCACTGGCGGCGAGTCTCTGCGGCACCTTCGAGGAAAGGCCTACGGACGTTGACCAGAAAACACACACGACGGCAGCTTACAGCGCCATTTTTCAATGGGCAATTTGTCCGTAGACACATGAACAGAAAAAGGGGCCTTGCATAGGGTGTTTAATGCTGTCAACTGGCGGACAAATCATCTACCCTTCTCCCTCTTTTTCTCGTGTTTATTTCGTAATTCTTAGGCAGTACACAAAATAAAAATAATTAGACACTAGTACTATCCAGAAAAATTATTCAAACTAATTTTATTGTCGATGTTGTTATTCTTGGTCTCACTTTTGAATGAAGAGGGAACCACCTTGAATTGCAGATGATTTCTCCATTCCTTTAATACATTCTGGCGCGCTCGTACTTGTTGGTCGTCTTGTCGTCTTGTGCAGATTGGTGTGGCGGGCGTCTTTAGAATAAAAGCGCGCTAACTCAACTTGTTAAAACACCTTTGCTCACCTGCCTTTTCTTAAGTTGCGACTGGAGGTTTTTGTTAGTTTTGTAGTAAGCACTGTGTTGTGATCTTGTCATTCGCGCTACCTCACAACAATGGCAGCGTGGGGCGATGGTAAGTACCTGTGGCTCTTGCAATAAGCCACAGATTGCATCTGCTAACGATATCGTAACTAATGCAAAACATATTACATCCGTGTATATCGCAGGTGGAGGCTTTATGCCACCGGACTCCCAGGACACACCACAGCGCAAGCTTGTGAGTCTCGATGCTGAATATGCGTCGATTTCGCGTCTGAAAATACTTCACTTCGCACTTGCACCCGGCGCGAGGAGGTGTTGAGACAGCTAATACTTGACGCCAACGGAACCCACGTTAAAGCCAACAGACACAACGAAATGAAAATCGACAGTGTAAACCAGCACTAAGCATGTTTTCTTGCCAACGTGGCTGCTACTTGTTTTGTATATGTAAGACGACGGAAATAACTGAAACTCTGGCTTTAGCGTCTAAAGGGGCTTTAGAACTTGTGATCCTATGCCCATTTAGGACAACAGATTGTGAAGATAACTTTATTCGCTACCATTCGTCGCTGTTATCTGCACTGACGTGACACATTAAATTATAACACATCAGATATGTGCTTGCTTGGACAGTGACGCAGTCGGCAATATGTTGGGACGCTCAGGTCAACATGGTAGAGCTTCTCTGCTGCGCGATTCTTCTCATAAAAGAGAGAGAGAGAAAGGTGGGCATACGTTGATGATTACTTCGTCGCAGCCGACACAAGCAGCGATGCTTATTATGGCCCGTCATTGAAATGAAAGTTCTACTTGCGGTAATGTTCTAACATGCAGCCCTGTTATTACGCCTCTGCTTCACCAAAAAAGGGCCACAGTGCATTGCCTGCTTGCCTCGAAGACCGAATGTTAATCAGGACATGATCAGGACACTAGGCCCTTGTTCCTAGGATGAAATAGTGCCTTTATTTTCCCTTGTTTGTATTTTCAGACAAGTCGCCATGACAATGTGGTTCCATGCACCATAGCTCAGATCCATATGATGGGCCAGGACGCACTGACCATAGGATCACTTGAGGTGCAATATGTAAGTATGTTTCGAACAGAATTTATTTATATTCTCGCCATGCATTGCATCCTTTGCGGCTCTGTTTGATCGAGAGCAACATAGTTATGTGTACAGGCATGGCAGTGTGGACAAGCCTTATCACTTTAGGCACCATGGTGTTTTAGATCACAACCTACTGAACTCCATACATGCACAGATGTCCCTTCTCCACTGTGCGTGGTCTAGTTCACCGCTTTTGCCGCTATGTACAGAATGTGCAAGCGAAGTGGCGCTAGTTATGACCTGGCTTCTGTGGTCTGTTCCAGTGCTCACACTACTATTTCGGCTGGTGGAAAACACTTGCATTGTGTGTGTGATGGCACAGTTCATGAAAATAAAAAAACGAAAGGAAATTTACGAATATATTGCATACGAATAGCGAAATTAGAGTAGGAGGAGCAGTGCAAAACAGAGCAACGAGTACAAGTAGTAGAAGGTATAACTTTTCCTTGCATTGGTATAGGAGAAGGAGAAAGATTGATTTAAAAGATTCATAGGATAAAATGTAGTGCAATGGTATAATAATGACATTAATAATAAAATTCATTTTTACTATGAACGAGGAAAAAGAATCATGCCGACGACGTAAATACAGACACTGCGGGAGTCTGCAGAAGGCAGGTGTTTTCATTCTTGGCTACTTGCAGCTTTTTTGAGCTCATTACAGATAGGCTAATGTCATAGATCACTTATGCTTTCCTGCTGGGTTCTGTAATGCAAGCGTGAGCAAGGCAGATCATCTGGCGTACATTTTCACAAGTAATTCCTGCATCCAATGTTTGCAAGAAATATATCGAAGCTGTGTCAAGGAAAGGTGAGCATTTCTTTTTTTTTTTTTTTTCACTATTGTTTAACATCTAGTGAAGTTCAAAGCTTTGAACTGGTATTCCAGTGCTTTGAAACACTCTGCATTGTGTTAATTATGTCACGTAAATGATGGCTATATAGGTGATGGGACTCTTTCCAAAGTTCCAAATTAGGGTAGCTTTTCTGCTTGACACGGCGACAGCATAACGGTGGCACAACAGTCATGTATGCAGTCAAGATGTATGCACAATTCTGTTAATAAACTTGCGCACAAGTTTTAAGAGCTGAAATAAGTGGTCATCATTACGTCCTCGAACGTTACGGTGGTTCCAGTTATAAAACGCGGAGAAACGAACTTTACACATTCGACAAGGAAACTATTGTGAACTTTATGAACTCATTAACTTAATGTGGAAGAACTGTGCGGTTTGTTGGTTCGTGCAAAAGGGCAATACAAGTGGTTATTTAACACTATTTTAGAGGGTGGCACTCTACATTCGCCGACTTTTTTTAGGTTCGAACAATCAACTTTGGAAGCCAAGTGAACAAGCATAGCCCAGTGACGTTACAGCAATTGTGCTTGTAAAAATAATAGAATATACAAGCAGCTCATCACACCAGAACAGCCGGCGTTCTCAATACTATGCTCCTTCAGCCGCCCGTAGAGTGGTAGACGAATAGGTCATATAAGCGACACAAATAGCCAACGGTTGAATGAGTGTTGATGCAGGTGGTTCCAATCTGTGCTGGTTATCTGTGCAGGTCTGGAGTTCCAGTAGATTGTGTTCTTGATGTATGTTTGTACTTGTCACATTTGGCTGCTTTACAAGCTATGCTGTTGAATGGTCTTGCAAACTGCATTGCATGTATTCAAAAATGTAAACCGTGCTTTTTGTCTCCGTTCTTGCGCCCACTTTTTGTATATTTGAATCCTGCATCTTCTAAGGTGTTTGTACTTTTGTAACACTTTTGCTTTTCGCACATCTCTATAAAGAATTTCTTTTCTAAATGTGGCATGACATAGGCCCAGATAATACATTAAATACAGTTCATTCAAATAATAAAATGTGTGGTAAATTTCTGTCTACCGTAAAATCCCGAGCATACGATTCCGAACATACGATTCCCTAGGGTGAAAAATAATCCAAGAAAGGTGGGGGGGTGGCACGGCATCTACACTACGTGACAGACCACAGCTACATGCGACCGTAGTGCATATGCGCAGCTTTTGCTTTGTGCACGACAAGGCTTGAGTGCTAGCTCGCCCTCATATGCAGCAGTCTGACCATGCTACGTGGTGCGGACCGGCTTTGTCCTTCACCAGCTTGACCGACAGATAGTAGCCACATCCAGCTTGCAAATTTTTGAAGCGCTATCAATTAGTCTGCCAAGGCGTCTACCCGGAGTGGCCATGAGTGAGCATGCACTCGTAAGTGTGTGTGGTCTGACCTTCAGTTTCGGGTGCATCGAGGCTAGTTCAGCGTTCAAAACTAGTCGAAATTGGTGAGACCCTACGGCTACGACATCGATAAGCGGGGTGGCCAAAGTTTATTTCTTGCGCAGGCTGCCGCGGCCCACCGTGAGCAGACGATAGTCTGCTTCTTCCAGAAGTACGTAATTATTATAGAAATTTTAATGCACATTTTCACTTACTGCAGCCTGTTTATTGAACTTCAGTAAATGTACACAGTAACAGTAGAAAGAAGCGCACTGATCGAAACACCCTTTTTGATTGACATCAGCTATTGACCAATAGCAGCTGCGTATGGGAATCCGCTATATGACAAAATAAAGTGTCCAGAAGAAAGTGAGGAGCAGGCTTGTGCTGAAATGAGAGCGTTTGAAAGAAAGGTAACTTCGCACTCCGCTTGCAAGCTCCATGTGGTGCGCACGGCTGCAAAACTTGGCTGAGATATTCATAGCAGCATATGCCATCTGCGGACTACGTATTTTCACGCCCAAGGGGTGGTTCATGGCTCCTTTAACACGCATAAGTGTAATGCAGATGAGACGACTGTCTGTCTGGTCACTGTGCACTTACCACTTCACTATGGTATGCAGTAAGCACCTCCAGCTTGACAATGCATTAACTTGATTCAATAGTTACTGTGATTTCTTGTGCGGAATCATTTCTTTCATTTGCTAAACATGGCGAAGTGGGCTTCATAGTAGCCGCAACGCGCACAGTAACTGCTTTTTTTTTTTGCCTATGGGACAGTTTAATTTAACACCGTATATACTCAAGTAAGAGCTGCACCCCCAACCTTTCAGCCGAAAATTAAAAAAACAAAGGAAGTTGTAGGAGAAGCGGAGAAGGGGGGGGGGGGGGATTGAGTTAGCCCGGCCAGCTGTATTTTCGTATGAAGCTGCTAGAAAAAAGTGTCTGATAGTGTCTGGTGCCACATTCAAGCTAGAGGTTATGGAGTACGCCAAGCAGCTCGGCAAGTATACATGCAACTGGCCACAACTTCGGCATCGAGATGAAATGTCTGTCAGTGTTCCATACAGAAAGAGGAGCTCATATGAACAAATAAATTTGTTAATAAAACAATAGTGATCACTCTTTTGGTACAGAGAGATCGTGGGGATCAAGCCCAGCTGGAAAACTTGGGAGTCAAATAGCTCACCCTCATGAAAATTGCGGAAAAAAAAGAGTGCAGCCCTTACATAAGTATATACAGAAGTTCAAAACAGCACTAACATCTCTCTTGTGCTGGCACTTTAAACTGAGTATTCTATGGAACGAAATGCATTATAAAGGAAAAGCCAAAACCAGAGCTATGACGTAATAGTTCAGCGGAAATCCGCTAGGTAGCACCAGAATTGCACATGCAGCTGGGTGGAGGGCATGGGAGTGAAGGTTGTATAGCTCTTGATCATGAGAACTTTTCAGGCACAAGAGCAGCATTTTGACAGAAGCATTGCTTGACCTCCTTTCTATTTATTTTACCCTGGCGTTTGTGTCGTGGTGGAGAACTATATGTACACACACACACATATATATATATTGTGGGCGTTTATTACGCACATCTTCCTCATCTGTATGTTATCATCATCATCCTCACAATTTTACCTATCCTTCTCTTCTCCTATATATGTGATCATCATCATCGTCTATGTGCTGCGCTTGTTCGCTGACGAGCTCCCGGGCCTAATAAACGTCGTCCCAACCAAGACGTCACAAGATATATATATATATACACATAAGCAAATTTTGGGGTTTGTGTTGGATCATTTGTGGTGTAGGCATATGTTATCAGTGAAGTATACTTAAGGTGTGTTGACATGCAACAAGAGTGTTATTTGTAAGCCTTGCCTCTTGCTTCTTCCAATGGGTAGATGACTTCTTAGTTATACCTATGGCGATGTGTTTGTCCTACAGCAATCACGAAGGTTCTAAATAGGTTTAGGGGTTATGGTTTATGCTTAACCTTCACTTTTGAAATAACAAGAACTAACTGCGCAGTACCTTGACTTCAACGAGTTCATTTTTTGCTGTTAATATTGGCTTAAATCTGTGAATCAACTTCTGACCTATTCTTGACATTAAAGAATTATGACGAGGGGGTTTCCACCTTTACTGAGTGCTGCAGCAAATAATATCTTGCTCGCAACAGTCAAAGCAGGTGTTTGCCACACAGGCTACTTATTTGGAGGACACTGGTTTGCCAAACCCCGTAATTTCTTCTGTTTGTGGTGGTATATAGTGTTTTCAATCAAAACTAACAATGGAAGCATAGGTATGTTTTTTGGTGTGTGGGTTGCCGGCAGTAAGCATGCAAAAAGTGAAGGCACGTGTCATATCACGTGCATCGCACGCTGAACCGGTGTTGTGCATGTCATCCCTCTGTCATGTGTAAATGCATATGTTGGGTAAACGGGCCACTGTTTAACGATTTGTATTGGGGAAACTGAACTTTCCTCCCTAAATGAAGTTGTCTTTATCGCATTAACTGATGCATTGTGTGTCATGTTGTTGTGCCCTTCTCTTCAGAGATGCCATTGCCAATCTTTAACGCACAAAGTAGTTCTAAGAAATGGCCGAGGTACACAACATAAAAATTTCGAATAGCAAGTGTGTCAGTGTACTGTCGGTGTAGAATTTGATCATTTGCGTCAGTCGTGATAACCATTTCTCAGAAACAATGAACACCAGTTGAACAAATGAGCTTTTTAAATCGGCAATCGTTTACGACATTACCAAGCTAATGGAAGACATCCTTTCTCCTCTCCATGTACAACATTGTCCACTCTTAGGAGAGACACCCATTAATCTTTAATGCTCTAAGTTCAAAAATATTCTTCTTGTATGTGGGAAGAAATTAGTCAGCACTGATGTGTAATGCTGGTATCTTATAAAAGATTGTCCTGAGAGCCTTCCTTTTAAACTTAAACTGCTATGGGTGCTTTTGTAGTAATGTAGCACCCTCTAAGTACACCTCACTTGAACGAAGACTTT
Source organism: Dermacentor silvarum (assembly GCF_013339745.2). Lineage (NCBI taxonomy): Eukaryota > Metazoa > Arthropoda > Arachnida > Ixodida > Ixodidae > Dermacentor > Dermacentor silvarum. The sequence continues at coordinate 168,276,831 of NC_051155.1, read as the reverse complement.
TTTGAGGTTCCCTAAAATTCATACAAGTGAAAGTTTCTGTATTAATGTTTCTTCTGTGTAGGGCTGCATTCCGTACTGTATGCCAAGCTTGCTGCGATTTTGGCACAACGTGGGTGCACATCATGTAGCTGATTGTTTTTGTCCTTTCTCTGTGGCAGGTGTCATTGGTGGGACTAGTGACAGGTGTCGACCAGCAGAGCACTCGTGTCAATTTCACTCTGGATGACCGGACAGGGCCACCAATCGAAGGACTGATTTTTGCCCAAGAAGAGGCAAGTCACTATTGCACATGCATGCCCTTCTACACAGGCAGGAGTTAAAGACCACTTGTTGAGTCAGCATAATGTGATGTAGTATTACTCTGTTTCATACTTAGCAGGCAGTGCTGCAGAAGCTACCCAAGTACTTGGCACTATCGATCAATGCAACATAAGGCACCCAATTTCTTGATTGATTACCTTGAGTCAGTTGGCTGCCTTTCAAAACCATAACTTTCATTTAGACTCAAATGTACACCATAAAAAAAAAAAAAAAAAAAGCAGTGAACTCAAGATGTCAAGTTGGACTGAAGTGTTCAGCAAGTTGTGTTGCTCACTTTTTTTTTTTTTCTGCCTTCCTCCTTCTAATACCTTCTCTCCCCCTCCTTGCACAGTGGCATGTAGGTGAATACATTTACACAGGCAGACCTCTCTGCTCCCTCTCTCTTTAGTGCACTCATGTCTCAGTCCATGCATTTTACATTGTAGTTGTTTTTGATCTGTAAAAAATGTTCTGTACGAACCCTGAGTATGTGATGTTGCCCCATGTTTCGTTTATGAGTGCGAGCAGTGTGCTGCGGCCATTGGTTGCAGAAATGCGCTGCTAAACTTGTTCGTTAGCAAATAGGTTCAGATTTGTGACACCTTCCATGTAATAGTTACAACCTTCCATGTAATAATTACATCATACGTGTGGCATAAAATTATGAGACTTAATGTGACGTTGACTTACATGGCACATCTTTCATTTGCACGTGACGCACCATTTTTTTATCACAAATGCAAGCATTGAGAAAAGTCTCTCTAGTCTTTGTAGCATTACCTGCCTGTACGAAGTGGAGTATGGTGTTCTAAAAGAATGAAGTATAAAAGATGAATGGCAACATTATATTGACAGTTCTGAGCTGTCACGTTTATGCGTGCAGGAGCAGATGCGTGTCATGAGCCACCTGGTGGAGGGCAGCTACGTTCGTGTGGTGGGCCCTGTGCGCTCCATTGAGGGCAAGCGCCAGCTCAAGGCTTTCAAAGTTTTCCCAGTGACTAACCTGAATGAGCTGAGTCTCCACCTTGCCGAAGTGGTGCATGCCAACATGGCTCTGCGTGTGGTACGTCTGACACACATTCTCTCTTAGTATAGTCTGCTTTCTCGCTTTTCTTTGCACTTTCCTTTTCCATACTACATTGTATCTTGCTTGTTACTAATGTTGCATAAATAGGAGCGCCAGCTGCACATGACTATCCCTGCTAAATCGCTGGCTGATCTCTGCTCACATTTCGCACACGGGTATTGCACACTATGTTTTCAAGCATTATATTTACCGATGTTGTCTGCGATAAAACCGAAGTGAGCATCGTCTGGCAACGATGCCACTGAAAACATGTTGATTCCACTGCAACGGCGGCACTATTTGTCATGGCTATAGTGCACAAGATGTTTTCACTGTAACAGTGACAAATGGTGCCACCATTCTGTCGCAGCGGAATTGAACACTTGAGAGTTACATCACTGAAATTTGAGTGAAATTTGAGCGGAGATCAGCCAGCGATTTAGCAAAAAGGGTCATATACACCTGGTGTTTCTATTTATGTAACGCTAAGTACAGTACAGACCACTTATAACGTAACCACTTATAGTGCAGGACCGGATATAGTGCGGTCTTTTCAGACTCCCGTTAATTTTCCCATAGCATTCCATGTATACATGTATCGCTTATAGTGCAGTAGCGGGAAACGAAATACCGGTTACAGTGCGGCTGCCTGGGAGTACGGAAGTCAGCGGAGACGGCAAACGCTCCCCTCAAACGGGCACCCCAAGGAGTGCTGAAAGAGAGACGAAGTGGAGGAGAAGGGCACGTGGTGCGAGCGAACAGCCAGTGAGGCAGAAACCAGAATCTTCAGTGCGAGTCGTGAACGAGGACCACGACACTGCCGGCCCGCCAACGCTCGCTTCGCGATAACGGCAGTAAACGAAACTTCAAGGAGCGGGTGGCGCCGGCACAGCACGGCGAAGGGCGCACGCGGAGACCGTGGAATGTGAGGGAGGCGCGCGACATTGAGGAGTCTCTCCTAAGCTTTTACTCTATGGCGGTGCCGGAGCAATGCCGGTCGGAGGCGCCGCCACGTGATTTGGTTCGAATTAACGAGATTCGACTGTAAATTGAATGCAAACGTTCTAGCCGCATTCCTCGACTGTCGCATACGCGTGGCGGCTCGCTGCACATGTTTTGCATATTAGCGGGCCTTGAAAATTGTTGCTTTGGTTATAGTGCGGTACCGCTTATAGTGCGGATATTTGCAACTCCGGCGACTTACGTTATAAGTGGTCTACACTGTATAACTCGGACTTGAAAGAGCAATGCAATTGGTGGCCTTTCATTCCTTTCTTGTTGTAGTTTGAGCTTGAAACATTACTCTAGCTATTCATGGGCAGAAATAAAAAACTAACGACGGGAGTACTTGGTTTTTCATTGTTTACTTCCTTATTGTCCCTTGGAAATGTTACACAAAGGATGGTCGGGAAATTTGTTGCCTGTTCACAACACAGTTGTCGTGAGATCAGACATGCAGTTATTTGCATTGACTTATATGCCAAGTTCGCTACGCCATTACTGTAATTTCTGGATGAGGAGGGCCTCCATGCTTTGATTTAAATAGCTATGCCGCAGGGCAAGCTTCACAAAAAAAAATGTGGTTGATCCCTCTTATATAGGAATCGGTATAGAACACGAAAGTGAAACGTGTCTTCACAGAAGTAGTGTAATGTTTATTGCACATTGATATATAATGTCTATTGGTGTTTTGTGGCTAAAGCGCCCTTAGGCGTTGATGCACCCACGCTGACGCCTGGTGGCACGTCTCCTCCATCACGACTACCAACGTCGATGACCATGAGCAACCGTCGTGCATATGGAAGCTGCACTACGCTGCACACGCTAGCACAACGCGAAAGACGAAGCACGTAACTGACACACTAATACAATGCGCAAGACAAAGCACGTAACTGAATCGTCACCGAGTCAAATCAGCGCGTACAGCGCGTCGTAATTGCAGCCTCCGCGATCAACTTCAGAAACATTTTCAGAGCTAATTGCGGAGGCCACGCTCCGCTGTGCTGAGTACGGTGAACGCCACCTGGCGTTGGTAGTGCTTCTTGATGCCAGCGTCCCTTCGAATGCTGGCATCGAGGCGTCGTAGTGCTGAGACCACCGAAGCGTTCACTGTCGGTGCGCGTTAGTGTCATAATGCAGTACTTCTCTTTTCTGCTCGTAGGCGGCGGCACCGCCCCGAGCAAGAGCGCGGGTACACGGAGGAGTGTTAGATATATAAGGCGCGTCTGTGTAGCTCTCTGCAAATGCGTTTGTGGCGCAATGGGTTAAACGCTCGGCGATCTATCGTCGCGGACCGAGAGGTCGTGGGTTCGATTTCCAGATTTTGCATGTTTGTGGAACTTTTTCTTCTGGTTTCTTTCTTTGTATTATGTTCGTGTACATTGTAAGCTGACGTATTTCCGTGACGGAAATACGTCAGTGAAGTCTTGGTGGACCCCGGCATAAAACACTTTCGTGTTAAAAAGAGAAATAAGTGCTTCAATATCGGACGTCCATTTTCTGGTTCCTGTTGTAAACATTTGTAGTGGTGTGCCCACAGGTTTCCACGAGGGAATGCCAATTAGTTTTAAGGAGTCTCTGTCACTTCTGTTTTATGCACTTTTATTTTTTGCTTGCATCTTCTCTCAACAGGGCTTTACTCCCAGTTCATCGAAATTTGAGCCAATGGATACCAGCAACAATTCATTTCTTGGGGCTGGCGCTAGCAATCTTGGTTTGAACCCGCAGCAAAAATTGGTGGGTGACCTTTCTTTTCATATGCAATGAATTACCATGTGTTTTAAAATACACATCATTTTCTCGCATTTATTTACATCTGATGGGCCACACAAAAATGACCTACGTGTTAACATGGGCCATCTTGAGATGCCTTAAAAGGCCCCTCACTAGGCCCTATCGCAAATTTTGGCTATACACACTGCAAGTTGTAAAGTGCTGTCTAGGAAACATTTTACTGCAATAATTTTTCAAGTTAGTTCATTATTAAAGTAGATGGGAGGAATTTAAATGTTGCGTTGCCATGCAGCCAGGAGGCAAGCTTCACTGCCTATGCAGGAATTCATCAGCTCGACCAGTGTCTGCAAATTACATTCGTTGCCTGCCTTCTCCCATGCCAGAACCAAGGGACCACATTATGTTTACATCATGAGCTCTGCCTTTTTCTCTTCTCGTGCTCTTGCTTTTTTCTTCTTCTGCACAGCACACTTCTAGGGACAGTTTTGTAACTTCTGCATTGGATGATTTACAGAAGTTACGTGCCGTAATCGGTAACGTTGCAGTAGTGTATCTGATGTACAGGCATTTATTCATGTGAGCTTGACCCTCTGGCAGGGAATTGGGTTCCCTCAAGAGGAAGGGCAAAAGGGCTGTAATTTTAATTTTAGCTGTTTTCGCACCGTGCAACGGTTTTGATACTTTACCAGCAGGTTATCTATGCACCACACTTGTCTGTTTGCTGTGTCCAAACGTGATGAAGGGCCCTTTAAGGTAATGTGCTAGCAGAATAAACTGAAATGCAAATGGCTGAACCTGCAGTTTTGATATAAACTGTATCACCTAAAGCTAGCCTCAGAAGTGTGCTTGATAAACATGAAGGTTTAAGAGTTCTTGTCTTACCCTTATGAAGGCAGCCATAGATCATGCCACACCGGCAACAGGTGTTCACAAGCATGATTCAGCTTGTGTGGGATACTCTGTCAGCAACAAGATACAGCTGCTGTCTCTGAGCACCGATAAAGAATCATTTTCTCATGATTATTTATCACTTCTGTTTCATTAGGTGGGGCAGCATGTCAGTCATTGATGGAAAGGTAAAGATATAATATAGTTAAACCTCTATATAATGAAGTCAGTAAAATCATCAATTTGCTTAATGATATCGAAATTTCATTATACTGAATTTCGACCTTTTATGCAAAAAGTAGTTGCAATGGATTTTTCTAACGCGGAATGGGCTGCAAAATTTTCCGTATTATCAGGGAGTTGGAAACAGCAAATTTTGATAAGAAAAAAAAATTCATTTTGTTCATTTTGAGAGTCGGCGACGAAAGATATGGTTTCATGCCATGTCGACGATATCTTCACAACGGTGGTAGGAAGTGAAGCCAGCCACCCTTTTGCATCCACTCCGCCTCCGCAGCTTATAGTGTCGCCCACAATGGGGACTAATCTACCAGGAAAAGTGCTGACAGCGGGGAGCAAATGCTTCGTCTGCCTCTCGCTTCAACGCATCTCTGAAACTCGAGATTATGCAACCTCCATTACTAAATGCGCAAGAAGACAGTGCAATTGATGCCATGCCACCTCGGTACACCCACTCTTTGCACATGCGGCAGATTATTCCCCCCCCAAAAAAGGGGCGCAGGTTGCATACGCAGCCCGCGCTGACAACCATGCACAGCCACGGCCACGCTTGAAAAGGAGATGCACACCAACCTGCTCCCCACTTCCTCCCCTTGAGCGCCATCGAGCGTGTTACTGCAAGCTCACTCCCCTCAATATCCTTTCCCATTGCTCACGCTGGAAGCCGGTGCTCATCAAGCTGCTAGCCTCCTAGGTTCACCGTTGTATGCTTTCACTCGCACCCAAAGCATACAATGCATGTGGGGCGCAATAGGATCTTATCGCACTTGGACTTTATACGACTGCTATTTAAGAGGTGTGTTTGCAAGCAGCTAAATTAAAATTAAATTATAGGGTTTTACGTGCCAAAACCAGTTCTGATTATGAGGCACGCCGTAGTGGGGGACTCCGGAAATTTGGACCACCTGGGGTTCTTTAACGTGCACCTAAAACTAAGTACACGGGTGTTTTCGCATTTCGCCCCCATCGTGTTTGCAAGCAGCTGCTTGTAATTCAACCGTTTGACAATCTGCGTCCGCGGAAGTTTACAGTCAACGACCGATTTTCCGGACATGCCGGGTCATTCAGACGCCTTCGAGACACCGCCACATACCCCATAGAGTCAATGTATAAAAACTGAATTTTCAGACGCAAAAAACCTTTGCTGTCTGATTTTCCGCACTTATTGCCATGACCACAAGTCCGAAACAGCATTAACCCTTTCAGACACCACTTAGTTGTGTTGATTGAAAACTTACTTTCACTGCATTTCTTACATCTTCAGAATCATAAAAAGCTCACAGCTGCAGAATAGACTAATAATTTTCAGTTCTTTAGTGAGTTTTGTCAAGTTTACAGAACATGGACTCCATGCGAAAACTCACTGCAGGAACATCAGATATGCAAACATCAATTATTTCATGCCTACCAGGCTTGGAAAGCACCTATCCAGCCACTCTAAAATTATGACTGGCTCAACGTTGCATGTTGTGAAAAACAATGAAAGAAGTGACTCCGCTACATACAATGACACACTCACACCAAGCAAAATACCCAACCACTGTCCTTTGTACTCGTCTTACTAAAACAATTTGCCTGTGTAATTCAAACTTGCAGCACTATTTCAATCAGAAGTGTTTCAAGATATATGGGACACATTTCAAATATCCTTACTTAAATCATGGCTTTTGCTGTTAACGCAATATCTTGGTCTACACAATTGTGTACATAGCGTCTCAAAGGGTTAATCGAAGCCACCGGCGCCGCCATTTCGATTATCTTGTATGGTATGTATTCCTTAATTACACATGCGTGCCTCGCCATCACCTATCACAGTACGAGCACCAATGTACTGGCCCTTAGAGCTACTTCGGACATGCCGCAGAAAATTCCCCGCAGTATGCTCACCCATGCGTCGCCTGAAAAACGCTAACGCACACCAGCAAATCCCTTCGCGGGTCGTCACATGCTGCGTTCACAGCTACCGCCACCAACCCCATCGCGATAAGCACCTTCATTTATCTGTTAGACAGCGGGTCTGGCGTAGTGCGGTTGGAAGTGTACTGCACGCTTTTAATAGGCGATAACCCAAATGCGATACTGTTCCCTGTTGCAGGCAGCATGTTTCGTTTTGGCAGCATCGTATTCCACCGTCGCCCCCCAGCTCGATTTTGTTTTGGTTTCCCTTTGCCGTCTTAAAACGCTACACAGTAGGAGAAAAGCAAAGCGCGTCTCTGGCCACTCGAGCCCTGCCAGCTCGGATGTGCGTCGGCACCTCGTCCTGCAACGATTCTCGCTGAGTGTGCACGTCAAAACTTTCTGCCGAAATGCCCCGCCCGCTAAAGTTGCTGGCCTAGGCCGAATTCAAGGAGCACAGACGTAAGCTTGTCGAAGATGCAAAAACGAGAACTGCCACTAGCGCGGCACACGGCATCTCGTGCTGCAACGATTCGCACAATGCTTCTCATTACGTTGATGTCAACTACAACCGAGTCCGCAAATTTTTTTGTGACTTCGAATCGTACGTTTTCTCGGCTAGTAAGTTTTTTTCCTCGTGTGTTTTTCCTTTTTTCCCCCTGAACATATGAACGAGGTTCTACTCTAATAAAGAGGAAAAGGAAGAATATTTACGAAATATGGCCACTGTCTTTGCCAAGTGTTACAAGTTTATTGCAACCCAACCACTACATAAAAGCTTTCATGAAGTAGTCGTCAAGCTGAATAAGGCTGCTACATACCCTCCTTGTAACAGGCTTGCAACAGGCTATGTTGAAGTATGGTGTGTTGCAACCTGATTTTTTTTAGTGGGACCTAAGAGAAGCCCATTGAATAGCCAAACGGCACATTATAGGTCCCTGGTGATCAAACAGTACCGGCATGGTGCAGTTTTATTTTCCTGTAGTGTCTCTTTAGAGGAAGTAAAGACATGTCAAATGAGACATTCATAAGGTTACTGTAACGGCTAGTATATTTGAAGGTGACTGATTTTTCAGTTCACGCATGTTGGTGCTCACTATACCTATTGTGGCTACACTGAATTGCTGTCTTTCAGGTGTACGAAGCGATCCGGGAGTGCACCACAAGCATTGGGATCGGCCTCGATGAAATTTGCTCCAAACTGAAGTCGATGAACAAGAATTCAATACGGTATTTCCAACCTTCTCTCTTTTTTAATATTCCGTCTCTCCCATTCAGGAACATTTTAAACATTTAAGATTGCTGCAGCGACAGTCGTCTGCTTGTTCTGACATCAGTGTTGGCGCCGACTCTGAATAGATCGGGCCAGAGTCGCTTTACTTGTCTATTTAATTACTCCAGCTTGCTGCTTATTTAGAACCTCTGGTTTTATTACAAAGGTAAATGCTATTTGCAAGTAATGTTTTGTTGGAATTTACAGTGACTGGTGGGAGAACCAAAAGTCAGCCAAAATTTTTTTTATTTAGCACTGCGAACTTTTTATCAAAGTTTTCTCGTGTAATTATCGCACCCCACAACTTCGCTTGAATTTCCTGTGAAAAAAAAAGTGCTAGCATTAACGTCACTAAATACGGTAGTACGACACAAAATAAGGGCAGCAACTGGTAATGTATAACTTTGATAAGTGATTAATGTTATCAGGACCACTAAATTAAGTGTAAGTAATTGTGGACTTAGCTTCAGCCGATGTCATTATGAAATACCTCTCTTGCAGTGACGTGGTCGACTTCCTTGCTAACGAGGGACACATTTTCACTACCATGGATGACGAACACTACAAGGCCACTGACTCAGCATAGCAGCAACTGCTCCCTCCTACCACTTTTTTAATTTTATTTTATGAATGTTACATTATCCAGATTTATTGTTTGTTTAATGGAAATAGATGAGCTGTGTCTTGCCTTGAGCTCTTGGCCCCACATTTGCATTATGTTGGCAGTCAGACTGGGTTGTTTGCCTTTTCCTTGCTTGCAGTTTGGGCAGAACCATTAATGGCAGGCTGCAAACTGGCACCTTATTTCGTTCCCGTGCGACTTGCCATATGCTGAATGGAAGCTCCCTTTTTAAGAAACATTGTGGAAAAAAGACAGAAAATTTTGCTTTGAATTGTGAAGAAAACTGAGTTGTGCTGAAGATTGGAGCTTTAATACACTGCACCCTTACATGCCTTGGTCATGAGTTGCCTTCCAAGCAATTGCTGCTAGACAAGCCCAATCATGTGTGTTGTTATATAAAAGAAATTTCAGAGGGCCCAGCGCTTGTCTGCTGTCTACCCTTTTCTTTCGTGTAGTGTTTTTTTTTTTTTTTGTACTCTTTAATAATTTCAAATGTGTCGGTATTAGAAGGAAACAACACAAGCCTGTCAATAAGCTGTCTGCATTTGTGATTTTATTTACATTATATAATGATATGCATATATGTACAGGTTTCATTCATGAAACTGCTTGATAAAAGTAGGTATGCTCAGGTTAAAGCAGTTTTTCTGGTTTGGTAATAGTGTTTGTTGATGGCTAATAAACTCCTATGAAATCGCCTGTTGCAGAATCATTTGTCAGCATCTAGAGTAAGGATTCGTGACTTGTTTCCATAAAAGGTCCATAAATTAATTTCATGTCACTGTACATCCAAGTTGGAGCAGTAATAAAGAGATCTATTAAAAAAAAAATATGGCACAAGCTGGCTGCTTTGTGATATATCCCTTGCTCTTGGTATCCTGCTTTCATTATGCAACTTAACAGTGGGGCAGCAAACTGAAAAAATAATGGCCTGGCCTTTTCAGCAGAATGCTGTTGCTGTAACCCAACATTTTCGGTGATCCTTTGAAAGGGTAGTTTTTGCAAATAACCTTAAACCCATTTTAGTCTATGTTGTCCATGGCTTCCTCATCCTCAACAACACGGGTGGTTCCCGATGTCTCCAGACGCTCGCGAAGTCGGGCAATCACGTCTTGAGATTGGGAGTCTGAGCCCATGCTTAGACTCATCATCTGCTGCTCTTCGGACTGGCTAAAGATATATCCGTTGCTCTTGTCACAAGCCTTCAGCACACTCCACATGGACTCTTTGTCCTGGAGGAAAAAAAAAAACACCCATGATTATTGTAGTTTTAATTTCAACCCTTTCAAGTTGCCTTTTGTACCCCATTCTTATCACTTCACCTGTGGTACATTGGTGTTGCAAGTTGAAGCAATCTTTCCTTTTAGTTTTGTTAAAGTAAATAACAGTAAGGAAAGTTATTTTTTAAATGTAAACAGTGGACTCTTATGATGCCTCATTATTGAAATACATTATTGAACAATTCTCGTGCAACTTGCATTCAATGTGTTGAAAGCAGTTAAAGTTATTGCATTTTCCAGATCATACATTCTTATAAACCACAATATATACAGATCTGACTCTTGATAGCTTCATGATTAAAGGTCACTGGCACAGCAAAACAGGACTTTTGTAATCTTTTGAAAACTTTTTTTTTTTTTTACAATGAGTTGGCAACACAGTCGGACAATCACCTTTATTGCTGCTGATTGCACAGTATCAAATTATCCCTGCCACTCCAATGCACGGGCAATAACTTCCTAGCAGTGTTCGTACACATCCTTGAAAACCATTAAATTTGAAGAGATTCAAGGGACCTAAAACTCCTTAAAAATAAATGCATTTCTTGAATTCCTTAAAAACTGGTCTTGGGGGCAACTTCTGAACATTCCAAATAAACTTCGCATAGAAGCTATGCCATGGGCAAAAGTCTTGTCAAGAATCAATCCTAGATATATATATATGTATATATATATATTAGAGTGTCACGACACGGTTGCAGTGCGGCATGTCCACAGCCACCAAAGACAGGCTTGTTTAAATCACTGCTACCATCGTGGAGACAGACAAAGCCCGACCAAGCCGTGCCACCATTTTGTTGTTTTGCTAGTTGGTTCACAACACAGCCATCGTGGCTCCATTTCCGAGCTTTAGGCTCTATAAATCCATAGCGAAAAATAAGCTTCAGCCAATTGGCTTTTTAAAAAAAACATGACGAGCATCTTTGGCTGAAGTCGGACACTATTAAACATCATGCCAGAAGGCAATTTATATCTTTACAGTATATAGGTCAACTTGCAAAAGCGACCTGAAAAGCTTGAAGTGCGCGTCCAACTCAGCAGCCGCTTAGCTGCAGAAGACCACTATTTTTCAGTGTACGTGTATGAATTAGGTTTGCTCCCCCCCCTGCTTGAATTTCGGCCTTGGGAATCCTTGAATTACGAGTCAAATGTTCTGTTCGAACCCTGTAATAACAGCAAGCACAATGCTGGAAAATGCTACATGCGACGGCACAAGTGGCTATTTTTCAGAAGCTCAAAATGTCGCACATAGCCTTGCTGATAACAACAGCAACTGTAGAGCTTGAACTGTAGTCTGGTGTTTTCAAAAGCAGCACATTTTCTTGAACAATGGTTGAAATAAAAAGCACTAGTGGCATGTTTCAAGCTGACTGTGTTTGAGCTTGCATACTTCAGTTCAGTTTTATTCCTTAAAGGCCCCTTTTTGAGGGGAGTTACATAAGGGGTGGGATTTTATTTATATTAACAAACAAGCAGTGAAAATTGTTTTAGTATTGTAGGTGATCACTAATACAGTCTTGAAAAGTAGATGATGAAGCAATGGTGACGATGTCCCGGGGCAGGCCGTTCCAGTCTGTAGCTGCTCAAAAAAAGAATGAGGCAGCAAAAGTAGTAGTGCGCGATGGTGGGTGGGTAACCTGAAGTGGATGACTGGTGCGGTGAGATATGTGTGCTGCGGCTCTTAAATAAGGTCGTCGATTCAGAGAAGAATGAAAGAATTTATGATAAAGGACGAGACTTGCAATGCGGCGACGAAAAGAAAGGGGCAGTAGGCTGGATTTCGCTTTCAGGGATGAAACGCTGACGTCGTATGAGTAGGAAGAGTGAATGAATCTAGCGGCATGATTTTGGACGGCTTCTAATGCATTGATTAAATACGATTGGTGCGGGCTCCTAATGACAGATACATATTCTAATTTTGGTCTAATAAGTGATTTATATGCTAATAATTGTACATGTGGGGGGGCAAGACGGAGATGGCGCTTGAGAAAACCGAGTGTTTTATTCGATGCTGAAATGATGTTACCAATATGGGTTCGCCATGATAAATCGTAAGACAAGGTTAATCCTAGATATTTATAAGATGGTACTAATTCAATTGGGGTGTTAACGATAGAATATTGGAAACGATGTGGACTGTGGCGACGCGAGGAGACGAGTTTGCATTTAGTAGGGCTGAGGGACATTAGCCAGTTGTTACACCAATTCAGCACGTTAAGATTTGCCTAAGGACCAAGTTGATCATGAACGTTACTGATGGTGTGGTAAATGACGCAGTCGTCGGCGAACAGTCGAATGCTACAGGAAACATGGTCGGGTAAATCGTTAATATATAAGAAATAGAAGAGGGCCGAGTACAGATCCTTGCGGAACGCCTGAAGTGACTGGGAGAATGTTAGACAGGGGGACCAGTAACAAAGACTGACTGAGAACGATTAGTTAGAAACTGTTCAATCCATTGAAGAATGTAAGGATGTAGGTTCAGTTGTGAAAGCTTTAGTAAATACAGGAGCTGCTGTCAAGCACTGTTGTAATAGAATTGCATGTAAACACTAACAGCACGGAGATGAAGGCCCTTGGTCTGTCCACAGCACCGCTTTTTTTTCCCGTAAGAGATTGCTCATCCGCCTGGAGTTTTGCTCACGCCCTGATGGTGTACTTCAAGAAGGTTACTGTGGCTCCTTGAGAATAGGAGACACACCACTTCTACTAAAGCCTAATAATGGTGCACAGCTTGTACTTAGATCCAGCATTGTAAACTACCTGCATAGAGTCAAACTAGGTTTGCTGCCTGGCCGGTCTTCCTCTGGCACAGTGGCTTTGACCCCACACAGGGATGCCATTTTCCAGTCTTCCAGTTCTCCCTAAATTAGTACATTAAAAGCTTCACTGCAAGCACTCTGTTTGGAGTTCATACATAGAAGTGAATTGTCACAGGCAGACTCATTCCCAATTGCTCAAACTTTTCACTATCCTGTTGTCCAAAGTAGAAGGGACTGGACTGCCTATCCTTCCGTTTTTCTTCTGAACTTTCTCCTTTGAGTGTGAGTGCATCCTCTGCTTCTCTTGCATACATATTCTTGGGAAAATTAAAGAGAATGGGAATACACAGGAACACTAACTTTCTCTAGTTAATAAGCAGGATCACTATGCTTCGTGTAATAATATCAAGGTGCACTTTGAGCAACAAGCCTGTACGATTTTGAGAATAATGCAAATGCACGCTAAAACAGGCATGTCAGACCTGAACATTTAGTGGCAGGAAGGAGACAAGGCTGTAGTCTTCAATAATTCCTGCCAGGGCTTCATTCATTTTCTTGTACTTCTTGAGAAAGGGATCCTCCTGCACAGTAATGCATGTTGCAGAAAAGCACTGAGAAGACAAGCCATGAGTGCTAGGTTCATTACCATTGCTAGCATAATTAAGTCCAGTGTAACACAAAGGCACTTGTCATGGTCTAATCCTGTCTACTCTGTTTTAGGTTACAAGAGGCCTAGGATAGCCATCACTTAGACACGAGTCATTGGGCTCTTTGCTGTGCAATAACTGCATGGCTTTTAATGAAAGAGTCCATTAGAAGATGTCATTTGCCTGCAAGGACTCTTGAGCAGTCATTCAAGCTTGAGAGTAAGGCATCAATAGTCAACTTACAGAGAGAACATCAGCCAGGAAAGACAGATCCATGACTTCAGTGTAGTAGTCTAAACCGAAGTGAAGCTTTCCATACTTCTCTGCTAAGTCCACCTTGGAGAGCACGTTGACGTGAGGTAGTTCCACTGCGTGATGCACGACTTTTCAGTTATCCCATCGAACATCAAAACCATCAAGGAAAGCTTGGTTATCACCAGCCCCAAACACGGCAACAAATGATACAGGCAACGGCTCTCACTGTGCATCATGGTAGCCAAGGAAGTCAGCAGGACCGAGATGAACTTTCCCGGGTCGCTGCAGTAATGGGAGTCCACAAGGTGGGTGGCCGAAAGCCGGTAGCCCAGAGCTTGCAAACGAGACACAACATTGCGTACACTCGCGTGGTGCGTGTAGAGTTCCACCTGCATGTCATCACTGTGATGTTAGCAGCGGCTAAGGTTGCGCTCCGGTTCATTTTAATTCGGAAGCGCGCAATGCATACCTGACCAGGACAGTCGATAAATAGGTAGCAGCCACGAACTTTGGCCAGCTGCTCACACAGCCATTCGAGGTTGCTCTCCAAATACTCCATGCAGTAGACGAGGCCACCGTTGGGCCCGAGCTTGAGAGAGTCCATCACATCGCGCAGTTCGACGAGTCCGCTGATGTCAACAGCTGCCTCGTAGGGGAGCACATCGTTCGCCGGGTCCAAGTTCACCACAGCCACTCGGCGTCCAATTGCCGTACACAACTCACGCATCGCCTTACAGTAAGTGCTTTTACCTGATCCAGGAGGCCCGATCACCACCTGACCGAACGCCCTTTCGTTGCACGCACTTCTTGAGGTCTCCGAGTCCATGTTGAACTAACTCAATGCAAAAACCGCACCACAGAAACACACCTAGCTTACGAAAAGTTGCGAAAACCGCGAAGACGACAAGCGCTTGAACGACGCCATTACACAGCCTGATACGCCGCTAGCGCCACTTTTGATTGCAAAAATCGACTATGTTGCAAACGTACCTGTATATTTTATGCTGTTCTATGTACCAAAATTTATTAGCATCATGTAAGTGGAAATAACACATGTTATTTTAGCTTTAAGTTCTTTGCGCCAGTTTCGGTTTCTTGGGGGTCGTCCGCGATGGCGCGACCGTCGCTAGTTTTTTTTTCTGCCTCTGTAGCATAGCAACAAGTGCACTTTGGACGCACTGGAAAGCGATGACTGTCTCTATGTTCACCAAAACAGTCCGGTAAATATTCACATTCTTCTTCCTGTTCGGCAATGACGAGTCCGGTCATTACTCCTGTCAGTGCAAAAAGATATGGGGCGGCTGCTCTGCTCGCAGGCGAGAGCTCTGAGTCACTCTTTTTTCTTCTTGAACCGAGCTCTTGATAACCTTGATGTCAAGGTTCCTCCCACGCTACCACACCGCCGTTAGGATATGTGTGATTTCATTGCTACTGCGGTGTCACTTTCTTCAGCCAAATCTGCCGCCTGTGATTCACACTCAGAAACTAGATCTTTAACGGCTGGACGTAGCCCCGCTGGCTGACCGGTGTTCCCAGCTGATGCGGCAATCAATATCGCCGGGCGGCGTGCATGGATGGCCTAGAAACCTTGACACACATTTGTGGCCTAGCTTTGAATGGCGCGAGATCTTGGCTGCCCTGTGGAGGTGCGTGCGCACTTCAGCGCAACTGGGTTTCGTCTCTGTTTCGGTTCCGTTCGTGTCTCGAAAGTGACTCGCGTGTCTTGTGCACCTAAGTGCGCCGTAAAGCAAAATTCCGCGGCTGCAATAGCATGTGAGCGTTGTGGCCTCTGGACTGCCCGGACTTCATGTGTAACGCCTTGCACGCAAATTGCTAATAAACTTGTCTCTAAGCGTCGTATCTGTCTGGTGAAACGTGGTTCGGTGAACAGTTTGCGATCGCTTGACGTAAGGAAAACGAAAAGCGGGTTGTGCATTTTGTACCGCTGTGCAGCCTTCCGTCGTCTACCGCGGCAACCCCGGAAGTGGTATCGCAGAGCAAACAATTCACTTTCGCTGCCTCCGTTAGCTCTGTGAATGTTTATGCACCAGTTTTTTGAATTAGGCTGCAGTGTCGTCTACTGAAAAATCACTTCTAGTTCTTGAGATCGCAATAAGTTCGGTGCTCAAAGTCGAGCAAAGCTTCGCCCAATAAAAAAAAAGTAAATAAATTAAAAATAAAAAGGTTGCCTGCTCAATTCCTGCGACCCCAACCAACAATAGTATCATTGTGATTGCACGAAGTCTGATATGCTGATCAGCGGGCACGAAGACAGTTGAGAGATGTGTTTTCTGTTTGTATATTGTAAAGCACGCTTCACGTGTTCTTAATTAGGGGGGTTAGTTCTGCGGCTAGCTAAGCGTGCCGCAGTTTCTAGTGAGAGACTGTACCAGCGCCCTCACTTAACCTACATTTAATAAAATTTATTTTAAAATTACAGATGTTTGTAAAAAACTACTTACTACAGTTGATAAAGCTGCTGTAAAGGCTACTTACTACAGTGGATAAAGCTGCACATTTCTTCTTATGTGGAATGAATCTCATTGGAGAAAGTGCACGGCGTTATTTAAGTTACATAAATATTAATTCCCAATATGACACGTTTATTTTCTTGAATGTAAATTTACCATATGATAGTTGCGATCTACTTGCTACCAACATATGGTGCATGTAATTAGCAGATTTATTTTTAAAACTGCAGTTTTCCATTTGATGACATACTAGCAAGCTAGCAATTTTGTTGCATCAACATTTAATCTCTACAAGTATCTTTCTTTATGTCTCTTGTGTGCACTATTCTATTATGCTTTTTTAAGTATGTGAATAAGCTTACTTTCCTTGGATATTGCTCTTGTTACTGAGACATGTGCTTCCTGCATAATATCAAGTCTTCATAAACAGCATACTGCTTTCTTATTTTCATACGCACAGGCTGGAGCAGGCGGTGAAGCTTATAAACCAGCTGGATGACACCAAGTTCAGTGCACTGCTCGCAAGAATTTTACAGAAGCTGCCGTGCAAGGTAAGCAGCTTGTACATCTTTTATGACTAGGGCACCTTGCATCCCTTGTGGTCGCATGAAATTTTACAATCAGGCTTACGCATGCATCTAAACCATCTACTAGTAGATTTTCTGTACAAAGGTGGCTGAGATCATTCTTCAAGTGCTTTCAGAGTTTAGCATTGTTGCAAAGGAGTGAGAAAGAAATAAAAGCAGCAACAGCCTACTTTATGTTTTCCTTTTCCCCACCTTTATTCTTTTCCCATTCTTTCTTTTCCCCCGCTTTATTTCTCCAATCTTCATGTCTCATTTCCTAGAAACAGGGGTGCGATTGCGCAAACAGCTCGCGTTCCGCACGTTCGGTTTGACTGCTACGTCACAAAGTGGGAAAGCTGCGGTACTGCCCTGCTGGCTCTGACGGCCGCTGACGCAATCACAATTCTCACCGATCACGAGAAGGCAAGCGAAGGAATGGAAAAGCGAGCTGTTTGCGCGATCGCACCCCAGAGCTCAATAGGGGTGAGAGGTGTGTTTCGACCTTGTTTTCAAAAATACCTTCTGCAGCCACCCCTATTTTCTGAAAGGTGATTCAGAAATGCAGAATATTAGCACAGTGTGCAGGCCTTATGCATAAAGGACACAATCAGTTGTCACTGGCTATAAGTTGCCGAGTTCTATGCTGCATAAGATATGAATTCAGCATCACTGAATGTTGTCAGCACAGCACCTCATGCTTGTTAGATGCGTGCCACCCGTGCTGGTGGCAGACATCTAAAATGATCTAGTATGTCCAGCTAAGAATACTTCTTTAAAAAATTGTGATCAGCAAAGCAATAAAGAGGGCCATTTGGTTCATGTTGGCATTACATTTTGCCACCTGGTGTTCTGTGGTTTGAGCACTTGTCCTTGTATTTCTGTATTCTTGTCTCCTTTCCACACTTCAGTGTGCACAATAAGCTGGTAAAATGCTGATCTAATGATGGCTGAACACATACGCTGTTAATAACGATAATTCATTATTGCTGGAAGAAACTGTGGCAGTACTTGTCACTTTCTCGTTATTCTTTTAAACAAAAGCCTTGGGACAACATATGTCTAAAGTACATTCCTGAAAGTTTATTGCACCTCCTTGTTGCCATCTTGCGACAGATTCTTCTGCTGCCTGGGCATTTTCTGCTTGCAGCACAAGATTAGTTGTGATTGGTTGGAATTATATGTCTTGGAAGGCCATTTGCAGGCCTTTACAATAGGTTCATTCTGCATGGTTGAAAATGAACGAGCCAGTTGCATTGGCTTTTGGAAACTTGCATGCATATCCTGTTGTGCTGTTTAAAACAGCATGACTGTGCTAGGCCTTGCATGTACACATCTGTCAACCTTGATGTCCTGCTTTTGGGCGCCAATAACAAGTTATCATGCAGCAAAAAGAAAGTTATGCAGAATTAGTACGGTGTCTAGTACCCTCACATGTGGGACTGCCTTACATGCTGATGGTATGCTGACTTGCTGCAGCTCTGACACCAAGTTGTGTCTGCTGCACATAACTTTTGCACACAGACGTGATTTCATCGATTGAACACTGTTGCCAAAGCACAACACTTATGATGTAAACTAGTGCTTTCCGACTCATAAGCTGTTCAGAGAGATATTATTCTTGTTTTTCAAACAAGTGTAAACTGCATCCATACACTGAATAATTCTGTGGAAAACTGCTAGGTAAATGCTAGCAATTTACTTGTGTGTCCATATACAACTTGGAAAAGTCATTCTTTTGGTTCTATTTTGTGATGTATACTTTGGGAACACCTTGCATTGTGATAACTGCTACGTGCCTGCCGTAGTACTGCTAGTGGTCTCGAGTTCAGGGACAATGTCAAATATCACAAGCAATCTTGGAAGCTGCCATTAATGAGAGAGAACTCATTGTCAGAGGACCCGTCTGAATGTACTTGTTCCAGGATGAACGCAGCTTCACAGAAGAGGAAGAACAGAAGTTGCAGCGGGCTTTCAACTGCGATGCACAGGAAGTTACCCTTCTTCTGGAGTCCCTTTCCTTCATCTTGGAACAAGTAAGTGATGCCTTATTTTTCACTTAACATTGTTTCAGGGTCAGATCACGTTAAGAGGAAGCTTTACATCAGAAGCTCCTATCTAAATGCTTCGGAACAAAGAAATCATGTTGCTAGTTGTCCACTTTACCAAATTTGATGAGGTTTGTTGCATTTAAAAGAAAAAGCTGAAACCTACCTACTGTGGAAAGCAGATTTTTTTTATTTAGGCCATTAAATTTTTCGAAAAAAATTCTAAACATTGTAAAATTTCAGAAAACTAAGGTATCAAGCTTATAAGTCTGCAACTCAGCAATCAAAACCAATATCACAATTTTGTGAACTGCACCTATTGGTACATCGAAAGTGGACAAAAGTGATGTGTTATACATCAATCTGTAATATATTACTGATTTGTAAGTAGGACTAAAACTCTCATAAAAATTGTAATGATTTCGCATAAGCTGTAAATTCTTATATCACATTTGTCTGCTTCAGATACTCTAACAAATGTGCTTTACAGAACTCCAATATCTGTTTTTCACACTGTGTGATTGATTTATAAACATTCTAATTCAATATTTCTTTTATTTGCCAATTTTGGGCAATTTTTGTAAAATACTTAAGGCCATAAACTAATATTCTGCTTCCAGCAGCTGGTAGAATTCAGGTTTCTCTCTTGATTGCAACAAATTTAATTCAGATGGCAAATAAGTCTGCAACACGTTTCATGTAATAAATATGTCACATTCTGTGACATAAAAGTATGAGACATTGTAAATTACGTGATGCGTACTCATATTTCTTTTTTATATGTGACACACTACATTTTGGTCACGAATGCCAGTGTTGAGAGAAGTCTCTCTAACTAAGCCTTCGTAGTTTTGCCTACTATGTATGAAACTGAATATAGTCGGGGATGCTTTGTGGAGGCTTTTAAGAAAAAACAAATTTATCTTGCAGAGGCATGCTATCAAGCTTTTGCTTCAGTGTACTTTTTCCTCAGCATTAAGTTGCGTTTTAAAAATCTATTTGCAGTTAAAAATCCAAAGGCTGTTGCTGATTTGGTAGGGGCAAGCAGGCTTGACCTTCTAAAAGAAATTTCAGGCACCTGTCAAATTGCAAAATTAAGTTTGTGTGTTGCAGACTTGTCTTCCTTTCTTGAAGTTGACAGAACAGGGAAATAAAGACAGGAAAGGATGGTCGATAACTGAAAATCCTGCATTTCCACACTTAGGGAATCTTTGTGGCTTGTATTAAATTGTTTTACGCTGAATCCGTTTATGCTGTTTTCTATCGTTGTGATGAGATATTATTGTTGTTGTTGTTGTTTAAGGCCTGCACACCTTCCTTACTTGGATTTGGGCATTTCAGTGTGGTTTAATTGTCTACCTTGTACTCATCAGTACCTTTTATTCTTCATTTAATGTCGCTTAAAGAGACACCAAAATAAATATTAGATCGGTTTAGAATTATTTTTTTATAATTATATTTTTGTTAATTTCGCAGTAGGAGGTTGATTTCTAGAAAAGACACTCAAGGCCAAAATTCAATTTCTTTAGTTTCATGCCTTAAACCCCAGCACTGTTACATCAATGTGACATCATGGATTTCGAAGTATTTTCTTGTATTTGAGCCTTTGTGGCTCTGTAAACGTTTTTCAAAACTTGCTAAGTTCAGTTTTAGCTATTTTAGAATGCAATGTTGTCTATGTTTATTGATTAAAAAATTTTGCTAAGCCCAAACAGATGCTGTCAAAATTTGTGGCGTCACAGCAAGCTGGTGCTAGAACCCGTCTTTCGTTTTTCTACTTACCAAGCCCCTTCTTACAGCAAGAGTTCTATTCTTTCGTTTTTGTTTTGCAGAAGGGTAATTTACTGATAAGCTTGAGACATTTTTCTCTTTAATGCCCCTTTAAAGCACTCAAGCACCTTCCTTGAACCTAGCTTGTCATCTTAGGCCTGCTATTTTTGAAGATTTCATTGTTTGTTCTTTGGTTTCCACCTTCTTTGCAGGCTGCATTCCACTTGGCCAAGCCGCAGGTACTGCGAACCCAGCTGACTGACTTGGGCATGGAGGAAAACAAGGTGCGTTGCATAAACATTCTTATACTGTCTTTCACTCGCTTACTTCCATGTTACTTTGCAGTTGTCAACTAGTGAAAAAAAGAGAACAGTGAGAAAGTGTGTCAAATAAGTAGGTTGTGTGAGGACCATAACGTGTAAATTGTCATTCTTGTCGTGGCATACTTTCTTGAAAAGTCCTGCGATGCAAACAAAGTCTTACACAAGAGTGATCATTGAGTCGCATTGCTGCAGCAATAACACAATATGGAATCAGGTGCTCAGTCATCATTCATACAACCTCACCATTTTTGTTCCACATCAGGTCGATTGCATGGTGCAGTCGTGGACAAGCCATGCCAAGCAGCTTGTTGAGCAGCTCAAGCAGCGCTCCCTCGCTCCCAGACAGGTCAGTGTGTTGTTGAATGCTGATAACTTCAGAGCTAAGCAGTTTTTGTATCACCACTGAACAGGCTTTTCTTCATATCCACAAACTTGTCTAGGACCAAAGCTCTTCCCTGACTCTACCGAGTGTGTAACAGCTCTGCATCCAGACTGAAGCTAACAGTGTACCTCAATAACCCTTCTCAGTGATTTGCACTATGAGTAGTTGCTTGTGGGCCATCTCCCTTCGAGTGGCTGCAAAAAATGCTTGGTTATGCAAGTTTAGCACAGCAACCTCTATGTAATTTTGAGTAAGGGCATTGTTGCCCTTACAAAGTTGAACGTAGGGCATGCAGAGCAAATTCAAGGTTGTACACCGCCCTGTAAGCTTTTTAAGTGTGAAAACTTACAAAAACCTCAAACATTCTGCAGCCTATCGAGCGGAATCTTCCACTCTGAAGTGTATGTTCTACGCAGTACACCTCTTTAACTCCATGCTGATTGCTCGACCAGGAAAGCTTTTGTGGGCAGGTTTAATTTTAAACTGTTTAAGCTCATCTTTACAAGTTCAGAACTTCATAAACTTTTCTGAAGTTCCGATCTTTTTGTGATCATGGTCCTTGTATCTGTAAAGATGCACTTAAGCGTGCATGATAATCAGATGGTGGTTTTGGCATGTAAAACCCCATAATTTAATTTAAGTGAGTTCTCTTAAATCTTTAACAGACATACATGTACAATCAAGAGAGAAAGTCTGGGGACCAGAGGTGCCGCTAAAAATTTTGTTTTCTTCGCAGCCTAGGCATAAAGGTGGAAATCAAACACCTGTTTGACCAGCGTCATGCATTAAGACAACATCAGATTGCACGGCTGTGCTAGAATTTTTGTTGCTGATGCCAGTGGTTTCTTAACTTCTGCTCCCGACTGTACTTGCACATATTAATTGCTATACATGTCAGCATGAGTATGTGTGTGGGTCACACATGTATGTATACTCACATACTTCTGCAGCTTCAAAATGTGGACTGGGAGGTGCAAGTCCGGACAGCTCAGCAGTCTGCGGCACGATCCAAGAGGCTTCAGGCCCTGGTGGACCTCGTCGTCTCTACAGGAGCTGCACATGACCATCTGCTGTTGCAGTTTTCACATGGACAGCTCTTCAACCTCTACACACAGGTGTGTCTCTCTCACTGCCTAGTGTGGCCTGACTTAAATGAGTAGCAACGCATGTTTTCCAAAGTTGTCCAAACTCTATCACACGTCTTGCACATACTAAGAGGATGACACTTAACGAAGTGTGAAGGTTGAAAAACATGAGGTATCTTATTATGATAGGAATAATTTTTTTTCTTTTCCAAGTTATTATATGTACGGAACTTTCTTTCCCCTTCAAGTTCTTAATACAGTATAGACCACTTATAACGTAACCGCTTATAGTGCAGAACCGGATATAGTGCGGTCTTTTCAGACTCCCGTTAATTTTCCCATAGCACTCCATGTATACACGTATCGCTTATAGTGCATTTGCGGGAAACGAAATACCGGTTACAGTGCGGCTGCCTGGGAGTACGGAAGTCAGCGGAGACGGCATGCAGAGCAAACGGCATGCAGAGACGGCATGCACTCTCCTCAAACGGGCGCCCCAAGGAGTGCTCGAGGAAGAAAGAGAGACGAAGTGGAGGAGAAGGGCACGTGGTGCGAACGAACAGCCAGTGAGGCTGAAACCAGAATCTTGAGTGCGAGTCATAAAATATCACGGTGCGCATAGCGAGCGAGGGCCACGAAACTGCCAATGCCGGCCAACACTCGCTTCAGGATAACGGCAGTAAACGAAATTTCGGGGAGCGGGCGGCGCCGGCACGGCACGGCGAAGGGCACACGCGGAGAACTTGGAACGTGAGGGAATACGGCAGCAGGGAAGCGGATTTCGCCTCGGCAACTCCGCCGCTTCGGTGGCTCCCTCACTTTCGACTTTCACCGTGCGCGCCCGCCGCCGACTCTCACCGTGCGGCCCGGCACCAGCTCCCCGAAGTTTCGTTTTCTGCCGTTATCGGGAAACGGGCGTTTGCAGGCGTGGGCAGTTTCGTTGGCCGGCCTGGGACAGCGCCGCTGCTTCCCTCTGCGCCGTAGCCGCAGCGTGCAAGGTCAACACGTGACTGCAAAGTAGAGGAAGCATAAAGGAGAAAGAAGGGCTCACTGCCATTTTCTACGCGTGGCTACGGTAGCGTGGCTGAGACATCTGCACGTACACGCATGTTCTGGCGCAACGCAGAATCGGCGACCTTGCCATTTGAGAGAGGGTGAAATTTCCACCGCGTTTTTTTTTTTTTTTTTCTTTTTTGTCCACGCGCGACATTGAGGGGTCCTCTCCCCTAAGCTTTTACTCTATGGCGGTGCCGGAGCAATGCCGGTCGGAGGCGCCGCCGCGTGATTTGGTGCAAACGTTCTAGCCGCATTCCTTGACTGTCGCATACGCGTGGCGGCTCGTTACACATGTTTGGCATATGTGCGGGCCTTGAAAATGGTTGCTTTGGTTATAGTGCTTTACCGCTTTTAGTGCGGATATTCGCGACTCCGGCGATTTACATTATAAGTGGTCTACACTGTATCTGGTTTAAACTGTATTATGGAAATACTGTATTTTACGGATTATAAATTGCACTTTTGTATAAGTTACTGTACATAACAAATCGCTATTTTAAGTCCCACTTATGATCATAAGTAAGTCATTAACTGTAGTCTATGCCCAGGTGCAGGCACACTTGCCTACCTGCTACGGACTGTGACTAAGTTGTTCTGCCACTGAGCACTGGCTTGCTAATTTGATTGCTCGTAGCAGTGATCTTATTTCAATATGGTTGTCTTGACCAGACATTTGTGTATCAAGCTATCATCATCAGCAGCAGCCTATATTTATGTCCACTGCAGGCCGAAGGCCTCTCCCTGCGATCTCCAATTACCCCTGTCTTGCGCTAGTTGATTCCAACTTGCACCTGCAAATTTCCTAACTTCATCACCCCACCTAGCTTTGTGTCGTCCTCGACTGCATTTCCCTTCTCTTGGTATCCATTATGTAACGATAATGGTCCACCGGGTATCCATCCTATGCATTACTTGGCCTGCCCAGCTCCATTTTTTTCTCTTGATGCCAACTAGAATATCGGCTATCCCCTGTTTGCTCTCTTATCCACACCACTCTCTTCCCGTCTCTTAACGTTAGGCCTAATATTTTTCGTTCCATCGCTCTTTGTGCGGTTCTTAATTTGTTCTTGAGCTGCTTTGTGCACCAAGCTATGGGAGCACATTAAAATACCGCATTTATTTGAACATAAGGCGAGGTTTTTTCCCAGAATCCTTTACCGTGTGGCTTTACGGCAGTGCTAGCCAGCTATGCTGTGAAGCCACACCCAAAGGCAAAATTTGCAGTTAACTTGCAGTTCGCATGGAGAAGCTTCCTTCCCCGTCTATTTCATGGTCACCATTTTGTGTTCTGGCCATGTTAGTAATTCAGCATTTCAGGCAAACCCTGCTAAGTCTGAATAATCCGTCGGCTACTCTATGTCGCCTTATATTAGTGTGCATGCTTAAGTTTTTTTTTTTTTCTTTTTCTTGGGTTCCCAAACTGCACCCGCGCCTTATTATCGTGACTGCCTTATACAGTAGACTCTCGGTTAACAGAACTCCAAGGGACCGAAAAAATTAGTTCCATTTAACAGGAGTTCCGTTTACTGAGAAGATGTCCAAAAGTGCAGATATATGTGTGTACACTTTTTTAGTACCATTTTATGGAACTCTAAGCACTAGAAGGTGAATGTATCTGATAGTTTTTCAGAAAGCAAGAAAACTGCAAGAGATTTTGGCACAGCACTCACAAATTTTATTTGGCAACAATTGGTCACTGTGCACTAAAAAATGCACCAATTTTGCTTTGTTTGACTCCTTGCAACTGCATCTTTAGGATTGTTTTTTCCATGGCACTTAAGCTTTGGGCAAACATTTCAGATCCCGGTTCCGTCTACAAAAAAATTTGAGATACTGCACTGCCGATTCTGCTCCTTGAAGTGTGTTAGGCTCCACGGTAGCTACCCTTTCACATTCCTCTTCCTGTTCATCTTCCTCTTCATCACACACTTCTGCAACAATGCTCTCCACTGTGTTCTCGGGGCAAGTCACAAGATCACTGTCGATGTGCACATACTCATCAAAGTCCAGATGGATTTCCTTTAAAGCGCACTGCTCTATTACCTCCTGCCTCTCAAGGGCATCTTCACTGTCACATTCAGGCAAATCCTGCAAGTCGGATGTCTGGTCACTTGGAAAAAATCCTGCCTGCCTAAAGCAATTTGCTATAGTATTAGCAGTCAGCTGCCTCCAGGCATAGGCAATAAGGTAAATGGCGCCAAGAATGTCCACCTTGTATTCCTTATTCTGGCTCATACACACCAGCATCCTCTGCAAGAGACCCTTGCGGAAGCGGGCTTTCAGGGCTTGAATAACTCCCTGATCCATGGGCTGCAACAGTGCCGTGGTGTTGGCCGGGAGAATCTCCAACTGAATCAACTTCAGTCCTGTTACAGTCCCATGTCCAGGGTAGTTATCAATAAGGAAAAGTACTTTACTCTACTGCCACGAAAATTGCGCATCCTCGGTGTGCAGCCATTTGCTGAAGAGGTTGAGTTCGACTCGTAAGTCATGGGCATATTATGCCCTTAAAACAGCAAGGATTTTTGGATTTCCAGATCACAAGCAGCTTCAACTTGTCGCTGCCCAGCATGTTCACTCCTACAAGAACAGTTAGTCTTTCTTTGCCGAGTTTGCCACCTGTGCATTTCTCGATTTCAATGGCAGGAGCTTAAAAAAATGTGCCGTTTCATCTACGTTGTAGACGTCATCGTCCTTAAACTGACGCATGATCTCCGGAAGCCGCCCTGCACGCCAGTCGCGACACGCTGTCGCATCAGCTGCTGTGGCTGCTCCTGCAATGGTGGGGAAAACAAGGCTGTTTCTCTCTTTAAACCTTGTCAGCCAGCCCTCGTTGCACAAGAAGTCTGTTATCCCGAGTTGAAGGACAAACTGTTCTGCCTTGGCACGGACACGGATTAGTGGTCCGTTGATGGGAATGTTCTGGCTCCGGGCTCTCCTAAGCCACAACATTTGACACTCTCCAGTGCTTCGTGGTCGCCTTGTCGCAGACACTTCCTCTGAGGCCCGAATTGCGAAGTTTCGAAGGCATCCCGTAGCTTCTCCTTGTCATGCAGGATCCTCGTTTAGCTGCTTTTCGGGACGCCGTGCTTTGTCGCGAGCGCCGACATCGTGTAAGAGCCGCTTTCGAAGTCAAGAATGATGTCTATCTTCTTTTCTAACAGAAACGCATGTTGTGCACACTTCTGTGCTGCCATTGAAACAGGTGAGGCTAGGCCTCAACTTCGCGAGCGCTTACGAGCCACCAAAGTTAGAAGACGCCAATGTGGCAGTGAAGCACGAATAGCACCACGACGGCATGAACAAGGCGGCGGGGACTAAGTCCTGTAACTTTGGCGACTTGAACCGAGGCTGAACGACTAGAACAAGAACTGCAGTGTTGCATTTGGTGCGCTAACACGCCTGACTACCTACGAGACGAGGCTTACGAGGCTAAAAACAAAAGCGAAACAGCCAGAACTGGAAAAAACTGATGCTCATGGCAATGGGTCTGACAAGAAGTTTCATTTTCGGTTCCGTTTACACGGTGACACGGAAATTTTAGTTCCGATTACCAAAAGCTGTTTACGTTATCTGAATACAAAACCAACCAAATTAAAGGCTACTGTTCTGTTTAAGCGGCAATTCCGTTCAAGCAATTTCTGTTTATTGAGATTCTACTGTAATCAAATAAATACAGTAGTACCGGCATATTTCCTTTCCTTGTCGTGTGTATGTGTGTGTGTGGAAAACTGATGTGCGAGCCCTTGAAACCTTAGTAAAAATACTGGCTAGCCTCAGAGCACCCTAAACACAATATTCTCTATAACACTTTTTCTACGAATCAGTTTTGGCTTTGGTACCCAGGAGGTGTGTGCGTCATGACATCATGATGGATTGACTTGCTCCGTTGCTGCAATTGCTGCAGCTGCCACTTAAAAATGCAGCTAAAAAAAATGTGCCAGCACTCTCTTTTTATATTTTTCTTTATTATTATTATTATTATTATTATTATTATTATTATTATTATTATTATTATTATTATTATTATTATTATTATTATTTTGTCAACCTCATCATACCTAGTCCTATTGCTACACGACGTCATCAAATCTTGCTCTGTGTCCACATCTAAAGACCCAACTTTAGTATTGAATTATGGTAACACATAGGTGTTTCTCAACTTCCATGCTTGCTAAGTGTCATCCTTTAACGTATGAGAAGCATGTGGTCAAGAGTGATCTGGTGCCTTTCACTATTATTTCCCTTATAGTCCTTGTGTCACTTTGTTTTATTGAATGGATAACAATAAAACAGTTTAGACTGATAAAATACACTTTTAGAACTCTATTTTCATTAATTTTATGGTAATAGGTTGACTATTGAAACGGAAAGTGAAGCCGTAAGTTAAATTTTCTTAATTTCCCGCCGAAACCTTAGAACCGGTTCACCACTGTGACCGCAGGGATTGAAAAGTATTTTCTCGTAATTTGGCCGTTGTGGCTCGTTAAAGTTTTTGAAGCTTGCCAAGTTCGTCTTTGGCTGTTTTGAATGCAGTGTAGGCCATGTTTACCAATAAAAATTTGACCAGGCCTGAGCAGATGTTTTCAAAATCTGTGGCACCACTGCAAGCTGGTACGGGGCGGCATTGCCTCCTGTCTTTTGTTTAAACACAATTTTTCGCTTGCTAACCCTTTTTTTATGGTTAGAGTGGCAGTTCTGGTATTGTAAAAGAGTAATCTACTAATACACCTTAAATTATTTTTCTCTTTAGTGTCTCTTTACCTATCACTCAACCATCAGACAATCTAGGGACTTCAGGCCGCATGTCTCTGGGGATCTAGATTACCATGTTGGCCTTTTTAACATGTCCACGCCTAGTAATCATGCTCCATTGATTGTTGCAGTTGGAACAGATTCAGGTGAAGCTCGACAACCTCATCTGAGCTGGCTTCGAAAGCTTGCAGCTCTTCCCGTCGACACTGTCTTTATCTTTCTGTCCCCATCTCTGCTGCGCATGGGGGAACCACTGACCACTGGCTGGACCACAGTCGACAGTAAGCTCGTCCCTCCGACTGAAGATGTTTTTGGCATTATCTTGGCCATTGTGTGATTGCTGGCAAACACTTTTGCTTTGTTTCAGAACTCGCTACTTTGTATGTACTTTTTTTTTTTGCAGCAAAAGCGATACTGTCTTGTCAGTAAACAATAAGTGACCATTAAGACCCATCTCAGGATTTGTTACGCTCAGGGTTTGCTAATCCCAGTCTACTACACTCCAGCATTGGCATGGCTATATTATAGAGGTTTTGGGATTGCGTGTGAGTTGGTCCTTGTCAGCACTTGAGAAGGCATGTTCTGTCAGTGATTGTAGGTGCGATGGGCCTCAAAAGTTTTATGGACCGACTGAGCTGCATCCTTAAAAGGAGTATTGTCTGCATTTGTGTGTGCAACTGGCATGGCACACCTCTCATTTTGAAACTGCATGAACAAGTCACGGTGACGAAATTTGAACGGGGTGGGGGAGTCTGCTTTCATGGTTTGTGAACCAACCACACATATGCCCCAGTGCTTGACTGAAACTGAAGAATCTGGCATGCAGTTCGAGACACTTCAATGAGTTGTCAGAGCAACGTCTTGTGTAGTTCTTCTTTCTGGGGTTTTACGTGTCAAAACCAGTTATTATTGTGAGGCACGCCGTAGTGGAGGGCTCCGCATTAATTTTGACCACCTGGGGTTCTTTAACGTGAACTACAAAGTAAGCATGTATTACCACCAGTATCAAAATTATGGTTTTATGAATCTCAGTGGCCCATGCAGTCTAAGAGCAGAACAGCTTAAACAAGGGACTTAGTGCTTCTGTTCGAACACAAGCACTTCTTTCGTAGAACATGGATTTGGCTCATTCGTTTATTTGCATAAGCCACTGCCTTGTTTCATTTGAGATGAGGCTGCGGGAATCGTTTTTTGAACAACTTTAGTACCTCAGGCATAGTGCAGCTGTTGTAGGAAACGGACATAGCTGCTGTGAGTTCATTATTAAACTAGTTAGCCACTATTTTATCAGCTTGAAAATGTATTTATCACTTATAACCTGGTTGCATTACCACCTAGGAGTCTTGTATCCTGACTACAGTTGCTTTCTCTGATTAGTGAATGTTTTAAGGAGTGATATGAGCAGGCAGTTTGTTAATTGCCACATGGGAGAGGCAGATGCTGTATCATTGCTGTCATAGGCAAGGAACTACAAAAACCAATACTATATCTTGTGTTGGGGGTTAGACACTGTACCTAAATGTTTATACTCTCAACCTTTTTTTTTTTTTTTCACTTTGGTGCAAATAGTACCAGAGATATGTAAACTGTTACCTTTGTCATGATATTACATGTGATATGCACTTCCAAAGGCTGAAACGATAAAGAGAGCATGTGACTGCCATGTCACGAGATATATGTCAAATCACATGAGTAAATTTTAGTAGTACCGCAGTCTCCTCAGTACCAATCTTGATGCTTAATAATATGTTACAAGGCGTGGCACTCAGTTAGCCATCATTGTATTCTGCATCTTCGTGCATACCAATGGCTTTGACATACTTGTCGCGATGATATTTTATTCGAGTGCAGCGTAGTTCTTGAAAGGGTGAAATAATGAATGGTTGTAAAGGACAGTGAGATGATAAAACTATCTGTACACTAGCAGGGAAGCCTTGGAGCATTGTGTGTGCAGAACCTTTGAATGCTTCCATGTCTGTGCCACAAATGAGCCTTGACTAATATTCAATGTCCAGTGATGCTACATTGTCTTGTGCTTGTTTTGAAATAACCTATGGTCATGTTATTGCAACTGTTACACCTGCTCACTGAAATGTACAAAGAGGCATGAAAAGTAACTGTTGTTGCCTGACATTCTTTGCCACAAGAAAAGAGCACGAGGTTCAGACAGTGCTTCTGGAAAAAAATTGGCAAGGAAGGGATTAGAGATGGCAGAATAGCCAAAGTCAGCATATAGACAGCCCTGAGGTGTAAGTTTTATGTTTTATGTATTGAAAATGATGAGCAACCTGGTAGGTTGTGCCTCACCTTGGAAGACCAAGTTGTTTGCTTTTAATGTCTGCTGTAGAGATTCTCAAGCTGGCCATATAAATTGCAGTCTGCATTGGCAATGTCTATAGAGGTGACTTCCATTAATTTGGTACATTATAACTGGACCTCCTTTTTATTTCTACCATGTTCAAAGGTCCCAAAGGGTGCCCTTTGCTTGTTAAGCACTTCCTTTGATTCAAAATTTCAACTGACTGTCCAACCCTGCCAAGGTTAAAAAACAAAAATAAAGGGGAGTTGGGTGTATGAGGTAGAATGAGTTCTGACCTGCTTTTCCATTGGGCAGAAAATTTATTACCTGAAAAGTTCGCTGGCAGCATTTTTGTGAACTGCAAATGCTGTCATCCACACGGCTTTCACTTGTTACTCACAGCACTTGCTTTTTATTTTTGTTTTATTTTCTGCCTTCAGATGTATGATCTCAGACACTTGAGTATATAAATGTGGCAAATGACTTCTCAAAACGGGTATGCCACAGCCTTGCGGCTCCTAGCACCAGAGTGAGTCGAGATTCGAATAATAGCTTGCGACTATACCCCTGGTGGGTTCAAGCGAAATGTTTGTATGATGGTACCAAACCATTTTTTGCTGTTTGATATATTCTGCTCGTGGTCATATTTTCACAGCGAGTGGTTGATGAAGGGCAGTTGTGTGCGTGTCTGTCTGTGCCTGGCGTCTGCACACGTTTATATAAACTCTTTGAGGCATTCCTTTACCTTGTGTAAAACATTGAGCTCCCCCTGCATGACAACTGGCTTCATTTCTACTGCACCTAATTTATGTTTAGTGATGCACATACTGACAGTCATGATTGCAGAATGTTCGAGCAAAGCAGAGCTGGTTTGGTGCGCCAAACTTGAAAAAGACTAATTCATTGGAACTGACATTTCACAGGGAAAGTGCAGTACTAGTATGTTAAGTGAAACTGTTTCACACTTGCTAAATTAATGCTGCCCCCTTTTGTGCAACTACTGAGATGTTGTTCTGGTAAGGATGTGTGTGCATATTCTTCGAGTCAAGAAATAGCAGCGCATCATCTTGTAAATGTTATGCATGCTGCAAAGTACTCCAAATATTAGCAGGATGATCTAGTTACATTACCCGAAGTATTTTCTTTTTCTTTCTAAAGTTATAGCAACCAGAAAGGTGGCTATATTAAACCAACATTAACCGAAATGTCGAAAAAGTTCAGTTAATATCCCCCGTTTTTTTTTTTTTTTGCACAACTTTATTTATTTATATACTCTGCAGTAGCATCTAGCAAAGGCTGAAGTACATTATAACACTGTAACAGCATACACATTCACCTAATAACTATAGCACACAGTAGACGTACCTGTGAGAGCTGAATTCCCTGGTAAACTGAACACCTCAGGGACCATCTTTAGTTTCCCGTATTTTCAGTGCAGCTCTTAAGTTCAACTTTTGATAAGACAAGCATATTTCCAAGATAACTTCATGTTTTTCTTGAAACTACCATAGCTATTAGAGGCAGCTGCACAAATTGCATTTGTTCTTTACAGGCATGAGTAAGAACATATTCTTGCTTATTGTATCATTAACAGGATTCTGTCATTAGCAGTCTTTATGAACATGACTAAAGCTGACACCCTCTACTGAGCTATGTGATATTACTCTGCATCAACAGTGAACTCCCGTTGTAGTATCTGATTTAGCCACCTCCTGGCATTTTGTCCTGGGTATGAAGCTAGTCCATGCTGTAGCATCTTCCTGAGCCAACTGTAAACATTCTTCAATTACTTCTACCCCTTAAGTGAGAGCCTGCAGGGAAGCTGCAGATGGCCATAATGCATAATGAGTGTGTTTGCAGGTACATTGTGCTGTTTGCGTGTGTCGAAAGTGAGAGAAAAAAAAATCTTATCGACTGATCTCTCGTGGAAAGCAAAGGTAAGTGGTTGCAAGATTTGTTGCGGTCACTGTGTGAGTTCGTCCTTGATCGCAAGATGTACTGGTGGTATGTACGTCCATCAAGAAAAGGCAAAGTATGTCTGAAAGTAGTCACTGCATGTGATGTCTCATGGTCTTGGCACTGGCTGCGTTCTCTATGTTTGTGTGTGCTCTGGCTGTTACTGAAAAAAAAGCGCATTCTCATCTAGCTGGTTGTTGCTGTACCGTGCTCACGTACCTTTTTGCCAAGTGTACGCATGTGGCACACATCGTAGCCACTTTTGCTTCACTGATTGCTACTGTCACTACTAGGAACCCGTATGGGTTTCCTTTGTAGCATATGCTACGATTGGGTGAATGTCTTATTTTCCATTTAATTACTAGGAAATAGTGGTACACAGTCTTTGATGGCTGGGCCTTGCAGTGCAAATCGGTAACAGATTGGACAAGAGGGCTGACGACGTTTGGCTACAGACCCACTCGTACTCATCTTGAGGGTGCGAACAGTGCGCCCATAATGCAAAAAAGGTAGGGTGTGCAGAAACGGACACGAGAAGAGAAGTGGACAACACAAACGCCGACTATCCTGTGTGTATTGTATTGTCCACTTCTCGTGTGTCCGTGTCTGCACGCCTTACCTTTTTTGCATTATGAATCCTTACCAACTAGCTCAGCTTTCTGTCGTTCTAAGTGCGCCCATGATTGGAGTGTAGATGCTCATGAGTGAATGTGGGCTTGAAACAGCCTCTCGGTTAGTGGTTTTACAAGCACAAACTGTTAGTCGAGTTGGTGTAGGAGCATTCTTAAGCACACCACACAGAAGATGGGACAAAGATTGTGCGATGCTGATTTTCTGTCCCATTTTCTACATTGTGTACTCAAGTCTGTGAAACAGTACTCCATTTGTTGCATTGTGGAAAGCTCTCTCAAGACCATGTAGGTGGCAGTAAGTGCTGCCACTCTATGTGGACTATGTTTGGGGCTGTACTCACCTTTAACATCAAGAAGTAAGACACTTTGTCCTTGTAGCCTGTGCCCATTAGTCTGTTAGCCACATCCTCTTGTCCTGCCTTTTACATGCTGCATCAAAATTAGCCCAAATATCAGCTATGCTTGACACGTGTTGGTGCATCCTTGAAGTTGCACTGCAGCGCTGCTGAAGCCAGCACACTCAACAAGGTGCGATTGGGCTTGGAGGCTGCTCAATCTTTTCCCTGTCTGTCCCTTTTGCTTTGCCGATGAGGGTGTGGTTGTCCTTCTCTTGTCCTTCATTTGTTCAAAGTGCCACAAGACAGCTCTGAAGAGCTGTGGCCTATACTGCTCGTGAGCAGCAGTGGATGCAATAGAACGCACAAGGTACTTAGATTTATTTTTTTCTTGGGCTCTTTGTTATGGATGCCCTACTTAATGTGAGGTCATTTATCTGCTGGTGCCAGCAGACCTATCAAGAGACCATAATGTGAAGTCGTCATATGCTGCCATGTTGTTTGTACAGCCCAATGACATGGTAAAACCTAATTTGTCTGGTAGGTGCTATTCTACACGTAAATTCGATCTATGTAACAACCTATTTAATTTTGTGTGACTTCACTGATCCACCCACATTTTTAATGAAAGCTTGTGAGAAGCTGCTGCTTCGGAAAAAGAAAAAGCGATAACTCTACAAAAGTATACTCCTTTTGAAGTGAACAAAGATATGCTCATGTTACTGCTGCTGCTTCTAAATGACGTGGCAGCATGTGCGAAATATGTTGCAAAGGGATATTGAATGGCTTTTACGGAAGCCTGTTGAAATGCATGTGTGGGACCATCTCCAGTAAAAGCTGTTACATGGCTTATATTCTTTCCCTATACAGCACTTTCTCACAGTGGCATTCAAATTCCTTTGGTGCTTACCACAATTTTTATTTCTTTCCTATTTGTATCTGTGCCCTTAAACACAGGGTGCACGAGCATTAATTCTGCTTTCACCGACACTGTTTGTGCCCACTGTTTGTATTTTGTTTGTGAATGGAATTTACATTCTACTTTACTCAACATTTTTATGAGTAATGTGTCACATTCTGGTAAATGTCTGTTTCATTCATTTATCGTTTCATTCTGTTTATTTGCACTTTGGCCATGTTATGAATTTGTCTGCAAATTGGTACACAACATTGGCAGCATTTCATCATTGAGATTGGCAGTGGGGACACTGCATATTTATGTGATCCTTAAACTGAATTTAAATCTTCAATTGGTGAGCTCTTAGAGAATGTTGTCCAAAGTCGTGTCTGTCACTCATCAGTTCAAGGTGTTGGCTTTGCTTTGTTGTTCGGGATGTACTGCAGTGGTACCCGAGATGCAGGAAGCTGTGGCTCAAGTTGTGCACCATTTTTACACCCGGTTTGAAAAGACGCACAAGTTTATCCTTGATGTCTCTCCAGTGTCAAATACCAACACTCCTGTGGTATATGATTCACTGCATGTAGTGTAGTATCCTTTTGTGTGATGGTTATGTCAATTACGTGCTAATGCGTCTATGTAGGTGTAGTTGTCATCATCATCATTGTTGATGACAAGTGTTCTTTTTGTTAGTACTCTAGTGCATGTGTGAGTGCTGTTACCCCTCAAAGTGAGAAATAAATGAGTTGGCACAAAACTTGACCATCACTTCCTTAAACCTAGTCTTTCTTCCTTTTTTTTTTTTTTTTTTGAAGGAGCTGACATATTTTCGAATTTATAGAGATGCTACCACACACTTCTCGCGCATAGAAAGATAACAGCCGGCAAGTATTAAAATTGTAAAACATAACATCTTTTGATGCTAAAGTTGGTCTTGAGATGCCAAACCTGGCATCATCAACATTATTGTGATGTCATGACATGGTGCAAAATTTACTGACGTTGTGTAGCGATAAGGCTAGGTATGATGATGTGGCAGTAAAAAAAAAAAATGTCGCCGTTTTGCCCGAAAGGCGAAGCATCGATTGCGATAGCAAATTAGTAGAGAGCTATTCGGAGTAGGGACAGTTTTATCGGCTGCATAAACTTGGACACATTGGCTTACTAACTGAATGAACAATCGTGGTGTCAGCGCGCACAAGCAAACATGAAAAGATCACACTGAATGACCGCAGCCAACGACTGTCAAAACGCTGGCAGCAAGCGCAGGTTCGCACGGTCTATCGCTTCAACGGAAACCAGAGCCGTGTGGAGATAAGAGACGGTGCGGGCGACGGGCACCACCGGGCAAACTGCGAAGGAGAAGTTGTTGGCAGAGGAGAAGCTGCCCCCCCCCCCATCCCCCCCCTCTTCCCGCTTTGTTGCTTTCGCGTGGGAGATTGAGTGGTAAGATACGCCTTTGGTGCCGGAGCACAGCGCCGCCCCGCCTTCCTCCCTCCCATACCCCCACGCGACGGTTGCGTTTGCTTTGCGCCGAGCGTTCGCTCTCCATGATAGCGCGCGCTTTTGCTCGCGCATACGGCGCGGCGACGATTTTATCGCCCTTGGAATCTATACGGAACCTGACGGCGACACCGACGGCAGAAATCCAGTTGAAGTGTCCATATAATTGCTATCGTAATAAAAAGTGCTGCGTATGTTTCGTCTGGCTATGCTTATACGTGACAGCCGCAGGAATGGAGCAAGCCAGTGTTTTATGATGTCATGATGCATCCACCTCCTGGAAACAAACTTGTTCTTAGAGACAAGTATTAGAAGATATTAATGGTGCTCTGACAGTTTCCAGTGTCCTTCCTAGTGTTCAAAGGTATTAAACTTTTATTTAGTGCCAAAAAGTGACAAGTAATAAAATTACCAATAGCGTTAGCTAAGTGGCACTGGCATTGCACTGACAAGCTTGAGTTCAATCCTATCCATCCATGGCAGTTGAATTTCGATGGGAGTGAAATACAAAAATGCTCGTGTGCTTAGATTTAGGTGCACGTTAAGATCTCCAGGCGGTGAAAATTAATCCAGGTCATGGTATTGGCACATAAAACCCCAGAATTTAATTTTAATTTGAAGTAAAGAATCTTTTGTCAGTGCTCCTTTAAGGACTCTGAAACAGTCCAGGAAATTTTGGGAAACAGATACATGCCTGGTTATGATCATTATCATGTGAGCCAAATATTACACATTTCTGGGATTAAGCAAGAGGTTACGTTCCCCCTTCAACAATGGCATAAGACTCTCTCAACTGTGCAACAATGTTGTTAACCTCACTGTATTAAGGCTAGCGACACAGACAAGCCAGATGTTTGTAAGCAAAGCATTCTGGTATGAGGTGGTGTCTAGAGCGCAAGTAAAATAATGCCAACATTGCACGCACACACACACTACTGGTTCTTTAGCTGTCTGTCACTTCAAATGACGATCTGTAGCAGCCTGTTTAAGTCTACTCTTGGATGACGACTTCATCCAGTGCAGCAAGCTACAAGCCATATGCTGGAATCGTACACTACAGACCTTTGGCTAAGGCATTGTGGACCACAAAGCCATGGCTGAATAAGGTCAAATGGAGCCATGTGTGCCAAGCATGAGCCCTAGCTTAAAAGAAATGCACTTGCATGCAATGCTACAACAAAGGAACATGTCAGGTTGGTGATGCATGTATTGCAGTTTAACTCTTCTGCTACACATATGGCAAATCTTGTTTTAGCCACATTCCTCGTACTTCATCAGTGGACTTCTCTGCCTGCTTCATCAGCACACTTGAATCAGTGCATTGTCGAGTTTTTAACAGCACAAGAAAATGCTCCTCTTGACAGTGTCCTGGGACGCGAATGGAATTCTTGCAGTGGAGCATTTGGCAGAGCTTCGTGCAGTATAGGTGAAGGGGCTGAATCATACTATGCACATAATCTTGCAGCATAAATACATTTGGCCTTACATCACGTGCTGCCGCCACCATGGCTGTTGAAAAGTCATAATTTTGTTCCATTCCTGACCACCAGTCACCAGCTAGAGCAATTTGCATGTTTCACATTTTCTCAAATTTAAAGCACTTTGACCCTTTATTGACGAGTGTTGCCTACAGGCAACATACAAGCAAAAATGTGTTTTCTTGCGGAGTTTCAGTAATGAGTACGAAGTTTCTGGCTAAATGTCTTCGGCCAACACTGAATGACACGCAGCAGGCGTCATTTGTTGGTTTAGAGCAGGAACACTGGATGAAGTTTGGCACGCGACCCACAAGCTAGGCGGTGTGGGCTGGGCAATATTATTCATTTTTTATGCCCACACTAACTTATGTCTTTTGAAAGAAAGGTCAGAGGAGTCAGGCCAATGCAAGATATCCAGCTGCAGTGGTGTCACGCATGTGATGTAAAGCAAATGAAATGAACACCTATGGTTCACATATGATGAGAGCAATCTATACAAATTGAAAACGAAGCCTTACATGGCTTGGGGTGAAGCCCACTTCCAGTTTCCTGCCTGGGATGTTCCCCCTATTGCTGAAAAAATTTCCATCAAACATTTTGTTTTGTTTTTTATTTGTCTCATCAAAGAGTTAAGGGCATTAATTTCACCATGGCTGCTCAATCAAAACACGCTGCGTGCATTTTCATCAAGCGGCTGTGATTTTACCATATGATGAATTGAAAGATGCTCTGGGCTCATGAATTAAAAGAAAGAAACAGTACTTACATTCTTCACTGGTGAGATAAGAGAACTGGGTCCAGTGTTGGCAGCGATCTCCTGCCGTTAACCAAGATTCTGCTGAAAAATAAAGGTGCCCTCTCCTAGCCTAGATTGTTCTTTTGTGCCCTTTCTTTTGTTTCACTAGAATACTTGAGTGCAGTGTAGACCGCTTATAACGTAAGTCGCCGGAGTCGTGAATATCTGCACTATAAGCGGTACCACACTATAACCAAAACAACGATTTTCAAGCCCTGCACATAAGCAAAACATGTAGACCGCACGTATCCGAGAATCGGAGCGTGCGACTGGGAGTTTTGCATCCGTTTAAATTTACGAACGTTGAAAGGTTAATGTCCAAGTTCCCACGACCTTCGCATGAAGCAGACAAAGTAATAATTTTTTTTAAATGTCCCAGTTTCGCCTCGCCCGAAAGGCGAAGCATCAATTGCGATAGCAAATTAGTAGAGAGATATAAGGAGTATATAGGGATAGTAGTTTTATCGGCTGCATAAATTTGACACATTCGCTTACTAATTGAATTAACAAGCGTGGTGTCAGCGCACACAAGCAAACATGAATAAACTCGATGACCGCAGACAACCACTGTTAAAGCTCGGTCGGGCGTGGGGAAACGCGGCCGCCGCAGCGAGCGAAGGTTCGTGCGGTCTATCGCTTCAACAGAAACTGAGCGGCGTAAGCACAGCGCCGGCACAGCGCATACAAAGGTCAGAGCCTTGTGGAGATCGCTTTCAAGATACGGTGCGCGCGACAACACCGACAGCCGGCTCAGGCACGAACGCATTTGTTGGCAGAGTACAAGACCCCCTCCCTTCCTCCCATGCTGCCTTCCCGCTTTGCTCCTTTCACGTGGGAGATTGTGTCGCCAGTTCCGCTTGCGCCCGGTTGCAAGATACGCATTTGGTGCCACAGCACAGCGTCACTGTTTGATGAATGGCTTAAGAATTTAAAACCGAGTCACTGCGGCAGCAGCACATGCCGACCAACAAATATGAAGTGATGCAGGCCTTCTTAGATTGCATTATCAGTGAAACGAGTTCAATCCACTATCATAATTAGCTGCAGCACCTGTCTTTTTGCCATCCATAGCAGCATCTACATGTGTTCTTTTGAGCATGAAATAGCAGGTTCGATATGCAGCTGCATTCTGGTGGGTGGAATGCAAAAACTAGTTGGGTGCACATTAAAAAACCCCAAGTAGTCAAAAGTAAGACGCAACTCTCCACCATGGTGTATCCCATAGCCACACTTTGCTTTGGGGTGTTAAACCCAATCAGTCGGGCCACTGTACTGTCTTAACACCTCCCAACTGAGTCCATTGTACAATTGTGCTGGAGGGATGGTTTGTCAAATTGAGGGCTGATAACCAATTATTTGTTGCCTTTGATTGTGTGATAGTGACAATCACCAATAGACTTACAGTTCTTCAGTAGAAATCACTTTATTTTCAAAACTGAAGCAATGTCAACAGTCGCTGAAACAGCAGGACAGAAGGTGTATTAAATTTTTAGTGCGCTAAACAAAAAACTAAAACAAAATATAAGTTACAATGCCCTACAATAGTTGAAAGCAGTTTTATATATATAAAGCATTTTTCTTAAGCCTTCAGAGACCTAAGCCAATAGTATAAATGTTGCAATAGTTTCCTTGATAAAGTAGTTCTATGAACACTTGAGCTTCCTGTTATTTGGCTTTGTGGTGTTAACAAGCGCATTTCAACACAAATCGAACCAGTCTTCTTGCAGGAGTAGTAAAAAGACACAAAAGGGAAGAAAACGAAAACTAGGGCACTGATCAAAGGAATACAACCCGTGCTCATTTGTCAGAAAGTTGATTAGTGCATGCTTCTAGGAAGTGACGTGCCACATAAATAAAGCACACCTTGCAGGCACATTAGCACTTACATTTGGCAATAACAAGGCGCACTCAGCTCCCCTTGGCAATAATGAGATTCATGGTCTTGCGACGACCAAGAATGGCCCAGCAGCTGTCTAGTCTGTGCTTGCAAAAAAGCCATGGCAAAGCCTAAAGCGTGTAACTACATAGCGTTTCTAACTTTTCATTATGAGTAGACTGGGCATGATTCTCTTATATATATGTTATAAAAATACTCTGTACTGTGTAAATTTTTCTGAGAATAAACACTTCCTCAGAAATCTCTCTCTCTCTCTATGTACAGTGGCGTAAAACAAGTTATGTACACTGAAATGTGGCCTCCCCAGGCGTGGTGCTGATAGTGCACTGAGCCTGCAACCTCCATTCTCTCTGTAGCTATGTACACAAATATGTCACGTTATGTTAGAGCTGGAAAGCTCGGTACACAGGGTAGTAACGCTTCTGCAATCATGATGTAGTGGGTATTTTGCTCAGCACCGCATCACACAACATTAAATGCTAGTGTGCTTAAAACATCAGGTCGTCACAAACTGCAAATATATGTGTGCTTCAATTTTTGTTCCTTCTCGGCCATTTGTTTTCTAAGATGAAATTGTTTTCGATGAGTATCAGTATAGGTGTGAGAAAAAACAAACAAACTATATGATGATTTCACACATCCAATGCCATGTGATAGTGTAAATAGCACAGCACACTGCCTAACAAATCCCAGCTCCAATGCACATTTGTTTGCTGGCTTTGTAAAAAATACTATATATGCTGCACTGCTCTTGGACGCAACTTCTGCCATACCATTGGAAAAACAACGATTTAATACCAAAAAACTTTTCTGTTAGTTTATTGCTATAGACTTTTTTTTTCTTTCATTTCTAACTTCGCCAAAATTGTGAGTTAACTGCTTTATTTGTATGCAGCTTTCACTTTCACACTCATTTGGCACAAAATTCGTGCACTGCACTGAGCTGAATTTATTCTTAAAAATAACTTATCTCCTGAACTATTTTATCAGCAAGAACACTCGTAATAACTGGCTGGGAAAGCAGTTGATGCACTGTCTGAATTGTAACATCGCAAGGATGTTTTGACACCTTTCGCTTGGCAAAGGTGTGCAAACTGCTACAGCAATGGTGTGTGGTCATTCAGTGCTTGTGTCAGTAATTCAATGCAAACGACACTGGTGACATGCAAGGTTTGCAGCAGTCCTTGAAATCCCTTATACATCAAAATTACATTTTCATGCCCTTTAATGCCCCAAATTTCACAAAGTGATCTTAATCCCCAAATATTGTATTGGCAAGCTCAGCTGCAATTGAGTGGCAAAAAAAAAAAAAAAAAAAACCTTGTTAAAGATTTCTGTTTTCGAGATGCTTTGGCCCTTAAGTGTGCTTTAGCTGGGGCCCCTTAAAGGTTCCTTTAAAAAAAACCCTTTCATCTTTACAAAAACTGCTACAAACCTTCGGCAAAAAAGCACAAATTGTGATGTGTTACATAACAGTGCACAACAAGACATAGAATAGCAAGGTATACACAATCAAAGTTCATGCGTTGAGCCTCTCCATGACATCTGGCCCGTGCCGTAGGCGACACCATCGCCAAAATAGTCCGAAGCTGCTGCAGCGGCATTCCCAGGTCCGCCACTGTATTGTCCCTGAATGAAGCGTGTTAGCTCTTCCTGAGTGTCGAAGATCATCACCATGAAAGGCGAGCCTGGTACGTGCTCCCCAGACCACTTGACCTCAATGCGGTAGTCACCAGGTTCTGTTGGGTCATACTTGCATAGAATTGTGCGATCCTTCTGGCTCTCACGCTGCATTTCAACACGGAATGCACCTAGCAGAAGGAAGAACACCATAACAGTGAGTAGAGTAGACTCGGAATGCTTCAAGGTTAAGAAAGGGAGTTCTGCAGTCCAATTTTATTTCAATGCTTAACTTACACCATTACTTATATGGGACACAGAGGCTGCAGTTCAGTCACATGAAATGACAAGTGTTGCAAAGGTGCTACTTTACTGTGAGGTATAAATCGCAGGAACAGGCACAAGCTTTTCTGCATGCCAACTACAAATACAACGCAATATTTTAAATTATCTATACATATCATTATATCCCCCTTCTCCCTCCTATCCACTTTCCCGTTTCTCCTGTATTCCTCCTAACGCCACAGCTGTACGGGCCAATGTTCAGGTGTCAGCATTACGGCAGACACTTACAGTATGGCAAGCAGGTCGTAAGCATACACCAGTGCATGTGAGCACTAAAACATTCATCGACAGGTTGTTGAAATGCTTGTGTCAAAGGAAAGATTTCCCCACTTATCTCAGTGGATCACTCATTATGGCACTCTGCCACTAAGGACATGAATGCAAGCTCAATTCTAGGCTGCCATGGTCACATTTTGATGGTGGGGGGGCAGAAAAATTCTTGCGTACCGAGACTTTGGCACATGCTAAAAGCACCGGGTTGTCACATTTTGACAACCCCTATGGCATTTGTCATAGCCAAACTGTGACTTTGGAATACAAAACCCAATCAATCAATTAATGAGAAAAGCCTGTGATTGCAAATGTGCCTACCTTTTGGCCCCCTGATGCGCACTGTCAGCTGACCTGCGCCAGCTCCCCTGGTGTCACAAATGAAGCGGCTTTGGTAGACCGCCAGGACACCGGGCTCGATGCCGGGCCCATACACTCGCACTTTAGATGCATCAGGTGCACCAGCAATGCGCAGAGTGTAGGGGCTTCCTGCCAGGGAAAAAGCACACATGGAATTTGACATTAAAATTGCACAAAGACATTGTGCAATTAGACAGCAAATGAGACAGAGAAAGTATGAATCGGCAGGTCTATGTAGGGAACCAATTAAATTTTTAAATTGTGCAAATGATGAAAACATTACAACAGCAAAAGAGACAGGTCTAAGTATCAGCCAATTAGCTGGGCAGTCTATGTTGTTATGCACATGTGGAACTGATTAGCTTATTCTTACCCAGGTTCTGTGACCCTGCACCCATCAATAATTTACATACTGCATTACAAGTCACTATTTCGTTGGCTTTTTGTGAAGTGGCAGTTCTTACTTTAAGCACATGACCAGAATTTTATAGTACACTGAAATTCCAATTCAGAGTGAATAGCAGACAAAATTACCTGCAACTAATTTGTCTGGTGCAAATATGGTAATTGCACAGTCCACAATGTGAGACTTCAGCACATTAAACATTAGCACATTAAACTCCATGTGTCTTTAATACTACCATATTTAACATATTAGGAGTGAAATAGAAATATGGGGGGAAAAATGTCCATATAAGACATCCTTGCCATAACTATGTTAGCAGTCTTGCCTATGCCAGTAAAGACAGTTACAGAGTAATAGTGCGGTTAACAAAACCTGTAATGCCAGAATTTAGTATTTTATGTACAACTAGTACATATGTCACCACTATCATTTCATCCTTGTCATATGCTATTATGCTGCTCAAATATAAACAGAAAATGTCAAAGTGGGCTTAATGGATTTGCTAAGGCTCAGATAAGCATTTAAATTGGTTGCACATAATGACACTAACCACACGAGAGCCACAGGAATAAAAAGTTTTATCACATTTGGCAGGCACATGCAAGTCATGAACTGATATCATCAAAAAG
Organism: Dermacentor silvarum; assembly: GCF_013339745.2. NCBI lineage: Eukaryota > Metazoa > Arthropoda > Arachnida > Ixodida > Ixodidae > Dermacentor > Dermacentor silvarum. The sequence goes on along the minus strand of NC_051155.1, from coordinate 168,232,992 downwards.
GTAAGTATACAAATGAAGTATTCTGCCATGATAACAAGTAAATAGAAAGAGGACTGCTTAACAAGAGCTTCAAAGGAAAATTATAATTCCAATGTTGAGAGATGGGTAGACAGATGGGAAGACTCTCGCGTGCGCATGATTAGGTTGCGGTTGCCGGCTCACCCTCGCACGCTTTCACTAGCAGACACAGCATACGGAGCGCGGCAACGATTTTATCGCCATTGGACTTTATACGGAACCTTACGGAGACGACGATGACGGCGACGGCGAAAATGCGCATGGAGTGTCCATATAATTGGTATCGCAATAAAACGCGCGAGCCAGCCTCAGACGAGCCAATCCGGAAAATCCAATATGGCAGCACCAGCCGGTTGCTCGCGTTCGTGGTGGAGCCGAAGGCCACTACTTCGATTCAAGGTTCATGCTGGTGACTAACTGCTCCCGCACTGCTTTCCCACATGGTTATATTATAGGGCGTAATAGGATTATAGCGATAGGGTGTCAAAATAAAAAAAAATAAAATAAAAAGCTCTGTGCTGTGGCGGCCACTTTTCGGGAGATTTGAGGTAGCGTCTGTACAATCGGGAGATGATGTGTTCAAAATTCGGGAGGCTTTCGGACAATTTGGGAGAGTTGGCAGGTATGTCCTTGGCACAAGATGGGCCTGCTGTATCTAAAATTTCTTGAATGTTGCCACCAATTCTATAGCGAAAGAGTCTTGTGTAATCAGATTTTGCGCACAACACAAGTAGTGTTGTACATTCTCTATGGTACGTAAGCACTATAGTAATTACTCTGGAATGTGCAGTGATACATGTATAAATAACAAATGGACTTGATCCTTCAATTAAGATTCAATGACCCAAGACTGTGCTCGCCATTATTATGATTTGAGTGTTGCTAGTTCTTCAGGGCCCAAGTTAGCCCAAAATAAAGAGTTAGGTTAACATGCACTTTTGGAAGTGCTTGGTCCTTAGCCATCATTACAACGTGACAATATATAGGAGAGGACTCTGCCCTATGGTGGACCTAAATAGACTGATGACGATAGAGAAAAATAAAACTTCACATCTCTTACCAGGAATGTGGTCTCCACCATATTTGATGGTGAGCAAATGACGTCCACCTTCCTGGGGCTTCAGGTAGAGAGTGAATGTACCATCACGGTGATCGTACAGCTCACAGTGTGCCATCTTGTGGGGGCCCATGCAATGTGCAGTCAGCTCCCCTAGAATACAAGAAAGAGCAAAAGTCAGAGTAATTACACAACGATCGAGTTCATAACATTTTATGTGCCTTCTCTTGATCGAAAAGCTTGGGCGCACATCAACTATTTACGTGACACTGCAACAAGTGCCGCTTTCATTGAATTTTGTGTGCTGGTTGCCGCACTTTACCAGTCATGGTTATGAGGCACACAGAAAAATGGCCGTTAATATCGGCAAGATTTTGTTCGTCTCTTTTGGCAGCCTGCAATACTTTGATGCAGCAGGCAGGGCGTAATTTATTTTATTTATATTTTGTTATTTTAAATTTATTTTTAAGCCCACTACAATTTTTATGACCCTTTTGGCAGAGAAAAGATAAATTATTTATTTTCTCATCAAAAATACTGAACCATCATTGACAGCTATAGCTGTTCCCCCGCCTGGCTTTTTCAAGAATTTGTTTTTATGGCCCATTGTTATAACTTGTCGCTGTGATATTACATCGTTACCATGGTAATCTTGTGCATAGCCAATAGCTATGCAGGGAAACAAGTTCGACACCAATAGTTCTTTACAATTTTTCTTCCAAGTTGGCTTTAATTATTATGACTATATGGCATAGTTAACGTGCCCTTCTATTTCACTGCAGTATAGTCAATGTTTACAACGTGGGAATGTACATTTGCTTCCACTAAAATTATTTCTTTTATTTCTATTTTATTTATTTCACAATACTGCAGGCCATGACAGGCCCAAGCAGGAGTGGGAAACTAAAACATAATTAATATAAATAGGGATTACAAATGAATAACGTCATTAGCAATCAAACAGGGTTACATCACTACACATGTAATACGTACTTGGTAACAAGCAAAGTAGAAAACTAAAACAACAATTTTTCCAGTGCCGTCTGAAAATCAGCCTCCTCAAAAATGGATTTAGGAAGAGCGTTCCAGTCAGAAATTGTCTGTGGAAAGAAGCTAAGTTTAAATGCATTGGTTTTAGCAAATATCGGTTTCAGTGCATGGTCATGATTGTGTCGAGTCTTTCTGGTGTCTAAGGGTTTTACATATGAAGGTATGGACATGTCAAAATGACTTCTAGGTTCCATTTCATTGAGGTCAATCAATGGTGACTCTATGGGATTGCTTTTACAACAATACTACTGCTTGCAATGCCAGCTTTGCAATAATGGTGATGCTGAGTTTTAAAACATGAGCTTGCACAATAATTTTTGATTACTACTGTTGGTACTTTATACAACTGTTAAAAAAAAAAAATCAGACAACTTCCGCGCAGACACCCAAGGCAACTTTGGAGGTTGTGTAACGTAGCTAGTATTGTGATGCGGCTTTCATATGGATGTATGGAAGCTTGAGCTGCAACATGCCACAATAGCTGCCACTGTAAAAGCTGCAGATTCTATGAGGAAAAAGCACGCACCTGGCCCGCCCTTGCGTGTGTCAATGAAGGCCTTGATCTCTTTGCCCACTGTTCCACCTCGAAGGCCTTCACCTGAGCAGAGCACACGACTTGCATCGCAACTGGCTGCCACCATCACCTTGAGCGGACAGCCTTTCACCTGGCGCTCTGACCACATGACGTTGAGAAGGTAGGCCCCTGTAAATGGCCATGCAGGAGGCAGTGTATGCCATACATGGCAGAAGTGAGTCAGATGACACAGCATAAAAATGACACCACATTGTACCATATCTTATGGTGTATAAGACTCGTTTTTTTTTTTTTAACTTTTGGCGGTGCATCTTGTATATAAAATTTGCCCTAACGAATATAGGAGATGCCGCATGGCTGCAGTAGTGACAAAGGTTCACTTGATGTGAATAAAACGACTTCATTTTGTGCATACAGAAAAATGGTGCCAGATCTTTTTCTTGGGTTGCCTAAATCTCTGGTAATCGGCAGTGCGTAGGAGTTGAGAACCTCAGAATCAGGTAAGTACAGCATTTTTGCGAGGAAGATATGTGCATGCAATCCCGTTAAGATCTTGTTGCAAAGTGTACGTGTACTTTTGTGCGTTTTATATAAACTTTTTCGTAAAAATGGCTGTTTTTTGGGGGGGTTACGTCTTATACAAGGCGGCGACTTACACGCCGAGAAATGCTGTATGTATACTTCCAAGGTCATACATAACACAATGACAGCTACATTTCTTTTTTTTAGTTCAGTTTCATGATTCAAATTAGGGTTAGAAGTCTATTAGCATTTTCAATTGATAATCACTCTTTACTTGTCTAGCTGATTAAAGGATTGTTTGCAGTGACCTGTATTCATAAGATAAATACTATAAAGAAATAAGGTTACTAGTATCCACACATTTTGCATTAGCCACTGCTTTTACTAATAGGCAAGGGACAATAAGGAGTTAACAACACTGTGCACAAGATGGCATTTACAAACCAACCACCTTCCAGTAACCTTTTTCTAGCACTTCAGGATTGCAGTTGTCATCACAACATCGCATAAGCATGCTGCCAGCTAACGAACAATAACTACACAGGCATTCATTATGTTGTAGTAAAGGATATGTCCTTAGACACGGGAAGTATCCCTTTACAATAGCACGAAGAATATTATGAGGACACACTACGCTTATTTTGCTGATGTGACTTTATTTGGTTAGGTGGTTAAAACTAACCGTGAATAATGGCATGCAAATTTTTATTTGAACAAGGACAATTTAAAGCTCAACCTGGTGCAAGAGCTACATGTATTAAAATTTAAGACACTTGTTCAGCAAATTATTCTAGGTAAGAAAAAACAAACTGTTTTTGCATAATTTCGTGAATTACTTTTATTGTTTTTTTTTTATTTACATTGTACCCACCCCCCTCTGTAATGCCCTCTGGGTCTTGAGGGTATACTAATAAAAAAAAAAATTGTGCTTGCCAAACAGGAATCCTTAGCAGTACCGAAGAATAATTGCCAGAACAGACAGATTGAACAGTGCAGTTCAATGTTAACTAGAACCCTTTTATGCTTGGCTCTCACTCTGCTGGCGCTCTAACTGCAAGTGCCAGCTGAAGCTATGTCAATGTACAGCACAGGGGCATAGAGAGGTGCTGGCGCCACCAATTACAAGTGATCTACTGCAAAGCCAGGTAATTGTACCTTGCCAGAGGAAAACATTTATACACGCTCCACACTAAATAGACCACCCTGTACATGTCTGTGAACAACCTCTTCCATCTAACCATGTTTTGCCACCTTTAGGCACCTTTAGGCATGAATTTTAAAATATTGCTCAAGTATTTGCACTGCCTGGGGACTTACGAAAGTTATACTGGAAAAAAAAAAAAGACAGCATTAAAAGCACATTCTGTGACATGTGTACAGGGCAAGCACCAGTTAGGCACTCACTATACTTATTCAAAAGTGGCATCTACAACTGTGTTATAACACAGAGTAGTCATTTAGTGAGAAAACTAGGCCAACAATTGGCTTTCTGCCACACACAAATGGGAATGTCACTGCAATAACACTGATATCTGGTACATTTATTTGAATGCTGTCGTTGTATGATGAAACAGTAAAACCAACTTCGACTCTTTGTAGCATGCCTAAACTGCCACTAGACACAAGCCAAATGTAGTATGCACTAAGCAATTAACTTTTATTTGGTTTTAGAAGACAAACTCATTGAAAGGTGATACGTGCTATGCACACACAAACCCACTCTTATAAAGTATCAAATCAAAAACATCTGTGACTAGGAGAACATACCTGGGGTTGAAGGGGTATAGAGGGCCTTGTACGTGTTGTTGCCTAGTGAAATCAACTGCACCGGAATGTCGGTCTTAACACCATTCAGGCTCACCTCAGGACAACCTACCAAGTAAAGCAAAAAAAGAATTGCAGCGAGTTAGCCTGTAGTTCCAGTAACCTCGCACAAGACACTTATAATAAAAATGAGCAAAGCCCAGCATCAACCCTGTTGATGGGTCAAAATTTAAGTCTAGCTTGGAACGCTAACCTTTTTCTTTGTAGGAAGAACAGCCTTCCTTTGGTGAAACTTTAACACAAGTGAACAACAAATGTAAAATGTCCATTGTTCACTCTATAGAACTCTCACTTTTCTTTCCCAACTTTCTTATTTGCTTTATGCACACTACCACAGCAGAAGAGTGACCAACAAAGCTGGTCGAATTAAACAAAAGGCAGAAAAAAAAAAAAAAAAACGCTGTTGATTCTCTTGGCAGTCTGTGCATTTAAAGTTAGCTTCGCCGCATGACACGGTTATATTGCGGCGAAGCATACTAAGTGGGAAAAGGTGCCACTGTTACGGGACATAGCATGTGTTCCTTAATTTACACATGCACATATGCTGGTCACAGTACAAGCACCAAGACGTCTAATAAGTTTACTGGCAGGCCTTTAGATATTTAGATAGACCCCGACTCTTTTGATGGCTTTAAACGTCCCCTTGACTTTCACAGTTTTTTCATCTTACTGGCTTCCTTTTTGTTAGGTTTCCCAGAACACAGCTTGTTCTTCTCGACTCTTTTGATGGCTTAAAACGTCCCCTCTACTTTCGCAGTTTATTTCATCTTACCGCCTTCCTTTTCATTAGGTTTCCCAGAACACAGATTGTTCTTCTACGTTTCTCAGTGCACGGCACGTGCGCGCCCGTATAATTAAGGAACGCGTACTAGGCTCCGTGAACGGTCTCATGTACGAGCGCATGGCGAGCGAAACAAGGGCTCAAATCGCTCCCACAACGTCAGAAACAGCTCTGAATAGCTGACAGTGTGCTTATTAGGCATCTAAGCACTCGTACTGTGACCGGATACGGCGCATGCCCACCTGCATAATTAAGGAATGCGTACTATGTCCCGCGACAGTGTCCCCTTTCCATTCTTAATGCGCTATGCCGCATGACCACCTGTATTGCGGCGAAGCTGATCAGTCAAGTTCGAATTATCCAGCAACGGCAAATTTTGAGATTGAAATAACGGAAGTTTGGGCCCATAGAAATGTATGGGCGCCAGCTGGGACCTTTGGTCGAGATCGAATTAACCAAAAAATTTAACTGGAGTCAAATTAACGGATGCTTACTGTATTCCATTCTTCCCCGCTATCTTAATTCGTCAGATAATCCGCTTCGTTTTCATTGTTTTTGTCATGATTTCATTTTATCATCGTGGTGGCCACCAGTCATTTAGTCACTGTATACTCATATAACCCACTACAGTATAGACCACTTATAATGTAACCGCTTAGAGTGCAGGACCGGATATAATACGGTCTTTTCAGACTCCCGTTAATTTTCCCATAACACTCTATGTATACGCGTATCACTTATAGTATAGTACAGTTGCGGGACACGAAATACCGGTTACAGTGCGGCTGCCTGGAAGTTCGGCAGTCAACCTAGACGGCAAAGGCTCCCCTCAAGCCACAAATACCGTATTTACTCGAATCTAACGCGCACTTCTTTCCGATAAAACAGGTCCAAAAATTGCGTGTGCATTAGAATAGAGTACCAGCCTAAATCTGCGTTACCATATAGCTGTCGGCATTTCAAAATGGCTGCCTCGCACGCACGTCGAGCCTAGCTATTCTCGAGTCTGGCTACTGTAGCTTCCTCTATGTGCTGCAGTACACGTGCTTAGCCAATAGTCTACTGTCCGTCTTCACGTTCTCTGCGTCTGCTCTAGCAACATAAAGTACCGAGTTCATCATGATGCCGCATTTAAAAGGAAAGTGATCATTAGTGCGGAGACGGACGAAAATCGGACCATATCACGGGCGTTCGGAGAATCCGAAACTTGCGTTCGGGACTGGCGCAAACAGAAGGAGAGGATTTTTGCCAGCAAAGCAATGCGGAACGCTTTCAGTGGACCGAAGCAGCACGTAAACTGTGACGATCCACTTTGGCGATACGATCGGCTTGGCCCTATCTTGAAAGCAATCTGCGACGGGAAAAGCCCGCCGCGCGCCGTGTTTTCGCCACATATAGGTCGCATTGAGAGACATGAAAGCACGAAGGTCAATTTGCTCGCCGCACTTCGTCACTCAAGCGTTTTGACAGTTCGTTTCTGCGGTCAACGAGCGAGATGTGTTCATGTTTGCTTGTGCGCGCGTGACACCGTGATTGTTAATTTATTTAGTAAGCGAATACGGAACCTAAAGCACGGTGACAGCGACGGCAGAAATGTGCCTGGAGTGTCCATTATCGCATTAAAATAGTTTTTTTGGTTATAGTGCGGTACCGCTTATAGTGCAGATATTCCCTACTCCGGGGACTTACGTTATAAGCGGTCTACACTGTATACAATCATTTAATTCAGTGTATGCTACCAGACATTTCATCCTGCTGTTTTGTATATTACTTATCCGAGTTCTCTACATATCTGTATTCTCTGTTTTACATTTATTTTTGTGTTCCACCAGCTTACTTACACATAATGCTCATGCTTTGCACCATGCTACAAGTGCCAAGCCATTTGTGGTCACTTATACCAATGATGTACTGTGATATCAAAGTTGGTATTCTCCATCGTTCACTTGCGGGAATACAATCACTTCTGCAAGATTTCATGCCACTAGCACTGAATTCTTCGGTGTCTAGGGGCGACAGCATTCCTGGCACTGCGCCAGGAATGCTGTTGTGTATAGGCGCCGACGCATCCTGTGCTAGTCACACAATATCTCAGAAAAATGACAAAGGTGAATGACCGAGAGTAGTAGTTCCCCTGTTCTCCATGCAAAGTATTAAAAATTTTTCAAGTCTCCATACCTGGCCCAGCATCAGAGCCATCAATGACGAATTCGGCTTCCATGCCAACCTTGGCACCTGTTAGACCGTGCCCACGCAGCACCACCCGAGTGTGATCTAGCACAGGTGGCAGTGGCTCGGCATGCGCCAAGAATGGTGAGTTAGGGTGTGGCACATCGTTGTAGTACACATAAATAAAGTGGTCCCCTGCAACAGATTCAGAAGCAAAGTTATGACATGCGAGGTGTGAATTTCCCTGCAGTTTTATCACACAATTTCGATGTAAACCCCTAAGAACATGCACTGCATATGGACTTCACTTATAATGTGCAAGCATACCACCTTGTACATTTAATTAATGCTTTCTCATTGCCAGATGTTCGCTAAATTTCAAAGAAAAAAGTAGAACATGTGAACATGCTTGATGTTACACGCACAATTCATCACAGTGCTATCAGCAGCGCACTATTAAAGCATGCAATATTTACAATTTGTCTTTCACGTACTCCATTCTGCAAAAATATTTATGATCCTTTTTCCTATAGCTGAGAAAGTACAGCATAACCCAGAATACAGTGAAGACAATATTTCACTGTTTAAGCAATTTGTGTTTGCTATCATTCTATTCTTTCATCAAGTATTACAACACCAAGTGTCCATCTGCTCCACTGGAGCTATTTAATATGCTAATACACACCATTTCAGAATTGCTACGCTAGATGTGCTGTTCTGCATTTATTCTAAGTCAAAATAACCTTGTGTCCAACCAGTAGCGCACCCAGGATCTCTGCCAGGGGGGGGGGGGGGGTTGACAGTTTGCCAATACCATCTAAACAGCACTAATTTCAATTTCTTCACAGGAAATTATCAAAAAATGCGCTTTTTACGAGTGTGCAGACGATTGCGCGTCTTACATCGTAGTTGCAGTACTCAAATGCGCAAGGGAAGAAAAGGGGTTAAACAAAAGGGGGGTTTAAGTCGGCCTCAGGGGGGGGGGGGTTACAACCCCCAAACCCCCCCCCCCCGTCGGTGCGCCACTGTGTCCAACTGGTTCCTGCCCCAAACAAAATTTAAACACTAAGAATGAAATCAATACAAGCCATTCATATTTGAGACACAAACCAGTTGGATCAAATGAAGTTCTTTTGGCTACATTTCCCTTCACAGGCAAGACAATAGTGATTATGACTTCACCTGCCTATGACTGCTGACTGATAAAACAAAGCATAGCTTTAATGCATGGGATGGGGTGGGAGGGAATGCAGCTTTCTTTTCGCTCTCTCTCTCTCTTTCTTTTTAAACTCAGCCTTTGCCGTCAGACTGCAAGTGTATTACCTTCTTCTTCAGGTGTGAAAGTGATTCGGTAGCGGTGGCTGCTGGTCTGCTCCATATGCGTTTCCACAACATCTTCGGGACCACGCACTTCCACCTTGAGCTTACCTGTGAGAAAAATAAGTTGTCAGATAGGGCTTTAAAAAGCCACAGCGGAAAAGTTTCAAAGCGGTCTGATAGGGTAACAATAAGACAATTATAAGACAATAAGACAATAATAACAATTATAAGAGAAATGTAGCATCCACGACACAATTGCAATTCTTATCACGTAACCAGTGGATTCGTGTATTAGTCACCAATGATATCACACAATCTCACCCTTACAGCCTTGTGCTATGGGACGTCCTGTATACTCACATATCCATGCACGTATTTGTAAGCATATTGTACAAATAAATGAAACGAATCTTTTGTTGAAATAATGGTTTGTATAAACGAGGCAGTGAAAACAGTAAATTACCGTATTTTTGTGCGTATAACCCGCGCCAAACGATAAAAAACTTTAATAGTAAAGCTGAAGTGAGGGTTATATGCAAATTTCGTCTTAAAATGTGGCTTCAGGCCAGCGCGGCGTGCGCTCACGTGAAGCCGCATCTCAGTGCAGCGGTGAGGTGTGGCCGTGACGCCACCCTCTCCCTGCCCCTGCATGTTGAAGCTCCCTTCTTCCCGCCTTCATGGTCACCTGCTCTCGTCCTCTTTACAGGTCGCCATTTTGCGTTTAGTAGTTAGCGAATTGCATGCAGCGATAGCGATAGTGCATGGGGCGCTGGCAAACTAGAACTCGATCACAATGAGCTGCGCTCAACAGCTGGCCTTTCCAGCGCAGCAGAAAATGAACAGCATCGCCAAAGAGGGAGGGAACAGAGCCGCTGACCGAGGATATGACTTGAACAAGTCGTGTATCCGCAAATAGAGACTTTTTGTAAAGATATGAGCATTGTTGCATGCAGTTATTTCTGTGGGTTACATGTACAAATTTTTTTTTTTTTTTTCAGGCTGTTGTGATGCGGGTGCAGGTTATACATGGAAAAATACATTACTTGGCTTGTTGATGCTAACATATTTTTTAAATAAAAACTACAAATGAACACAAGGAATTATAGCAGTTTAACAATGCCACTGTTTCTGTATAACCCATCAGTAAATATATTATTTTTTCAAAGTCTTGTATCACTACACTTGTTGCTGGGCTAGTTTGGGCATATTTTTGCATGGTGTGAAAGACGCAAAACAAGTGAAGGCACATTGACCCATGAGTGGAGGCATACTACGTCAAAAAGCAATGAGACAATTGTATCAGTGATATGTTTGTTGCCCTGTGCAACCGTGAACATCAATTGTTTGATTTTATATCAGAATGAGCATGCATTTTAGAAATTTCATTTCATTTTTATTTGGTATGAATCCGGTGAGCAAATGAGTGTGCATAAACTAGCACTTAGTTTAATGAAGTAAACTGTTCACTCCAAATGAACTTAGTTGCAAGTGGTGTTCTCTTTCTCTTCAGTCATTTCTTCTTCGCACTGTGTCGTGTTTTTCGCAAGGTAACAAAATGAATTTCTTGTACTGCAAGAAGACAATTACTAACCCGGCCCAGCATCACCAACGTCCACAGATATCTTCTTCTCCTGTCCAACAGTGAGTGGGATGCGACCTTCGTCATCCATGAGGCTGTCCCAGCCACCAATGGCTCGCACTTTTTGTGGATCTGCTACTTTTGGATGGAATGGGCTTCCTGAAAGTAGGACAAAGGACAGCAATTGGTATGCTTCAAACCTCAGCAACTGAATCTCTCTCATTACAACAGCAACACTGAAATGTATCTGCACTTGTTTTCCCATTGTATATGACTGCTTTGCTCTGATGTGAAAACAACTTGAAGCTTTCACATACACCACAACAGTGTTGGTTATTTTAAGTTTCTTTGTGTTATTACCTTTATTTCCATTTCTTGTAATGCTAAGCTCAGCAGTACAGTAACATTATCATGGCTCTTATGAAAGAAAAGAAAGGCTGAGACATGAATGCAGTTGTGCTTACCAGGTATATCTTTGCCGTTCCAGCGGATGTGAACGTCGAACACTCCAACCTCAATAGGGAGGTAGGATACTACATAGATGCCCTCTTCCTCTTCTTCAATAGTCATCTCTGGCTCCGAGTCAGGCCCTGAAGAAAGAAAATATATATGTCACAGGCCCAAAATAAGTGCTTTGATTTGCTTAGTGTGCGTATCAAAAATACCAGGTGCCTGCAGATAGCACAGTCTAGTACAGTTGAATCTCTTTATAACAAAGCAGAGTCTGACACGAAAATACCATCATTATATTCAATATCAGTTATAAGCCTATATTCACTACACAATGATAGTGGTGGAAAAGCTTTACAGCGAAGCTGTTAGCCTCTAGTTGGTCGGGATTTTTCGTGTCTGCGTGCGCGACCTTTGCTCACACAAAAATGTGGGCCAATTACAGAGAACGTGCAAAAGCGGGAAGCGCACAGTGTGCTGCTTCTCCAAGAGGCATCACATGGCGTCATCAGGTGACATCATCACTTGACGATGACGTCACCACATGACATTATCAGACTATAGTATATTGTCACGTGACTATGCCGTTATCACATAATGTAACATCTGACGTGATGATGTCATCAGTCCACCTTTGGTGTGATGATCACGGTATGTCATCATGGGCCGTGCTTGGAGACAGTGCGAAAAAGTGTGAAATGTAGTGTACTGCTTCTCCAAGAGGCATCACATGACGTCATCAGGTGACATCATCACTTGAAGATGACATTATCGCGTGACGTCACGTTTTACGTGATGACGTCACCACATGACGTCATCAGGCGATTTTGCGATGTGACGATGTCGTTATCAATAACGTAACGTTTGATGTGATGATGTCATCACACAACCTTTGGTGTGATGACGTCATCACGCGACGTTTGAGGTGATGACATATTCACGTTTCGTCATCATGTCAAACGAGATGTCACCACTTGGTCGCATGGGTTTTGGTACCATTGGATGTTAACACCAGATTTTTTGCTTCATGGGCCATATAATGATTTCATAATTATACAGAATACCGCCTCAGCAGTTGTAGTGGCGGTTTTCCACAGCTTCGCTGGACATCCACTTTCGCAGGGCCGGGATGGCGAGTATTTTTAATATTTACTTCGTTATATCCGATAATTCATTATATCCATGTTCATTATAACGAGGTTTGACTGTAATCATTGAAGAATTGAAGTCTAATCACTTTAGTACATAACATGAGTGCACCTTCAGTAGAGTGTGCCATGCTTGGGTTTCAGGAGCAACAGTCACAATGTATGTCAATAACAATTAGACACGTAGGCAAGAGGCAGTTGTGAGCAGTAGCTTCCTTTGAAAACTAAAAAAAAAAAAAAACCTCTTTAGTAGGGGTGTGAGAATACTCAAATATCACCAAATAGAATAGTGAATGTTCAATAATTTGATTCATGAATCGAATACCTACCATTCTATTTTTCGAATATTCAATATATTCGCTGTAGAGACCCACGCTGTGCCACATGTCGTGGGTGCCACGGAGCTCCTCGTGCTCGATGCTGCCTAAGCGAGCATTTCACTTTGTTTGTTGGAGTGTCGAGCGTGCCGCGGATGGGCCAGCCAGGCTGATGCAGTAGCGGATTGTGTCACTACGAGCGCCTCGAAGTCAGCCCGATGCGTGGGTCATGCACACACAGCGATGTGTCGCATCGCACGAACTTGTCACGACCCTCCCGATTTAAGAATTGCTGCGCGGAGCAGTTTTCAAGTCGCATGATGCGCAGTCCGTGCTTTTGTCTGTCGCGCAGACTGGCATTACGATAGCCCACCTATCGTAAAGGTGGGAAAGCCCTGCTGTATTTTAGGGGAAAACCAGAAAACAAAATGTTCTATGCAATAAAAAATTGCCACAAAACGCAAGTTCACTATTAAACTGAGAACCTCATTTGTATTTAGTACAACTGAACGTCACTAATTCTAACTTTAGAGGGAAAAAAGCCCTTGATTCTATTCAACAGATACCCTGTTGATAAAAACAATCTTTTCCAGACCTTCATTTACTAGAACTGAGCTGTAATCAGTGCTGGCATACTAATTTGGAGTTCTAAAAGTAAAACATACTGTTTATCTTGATTTCTTTGTTCCTAAGTCACTGATATCTTGCCATGTGCAGCACCGTGTTTTCTTGCACAAAATTTGTAAGCATTAAATTTTAGAAAAATTTCCCGATAGTCAGTGTTCGATTCGAATCGACTAATCTACAACAGACTTTGACAAGCAGTTGTACAAGTGGTATTGTGACTAATCTACAACTGCTTGTCAAAGTCTGTTGTAGATTAGTCGATTCGAATCGAACACTGACTATCGGGAAAGATACACAATCACTGACTGTGATTGTGTATCTGTGCTCCCTTTCTTTCTCTCTCTCTACTTTCCTATCACTTTACCTCCCCGTTCCCTCTCTCCCCAGTGTAGGGTAGCAAACCAAATCCTCCCCTCTCGTTAACCTTCCTGCCTTTCCCCTTTCTTCTGTCTCCATCTCTCTCTCTCTCCCCAGCTTGTGGACATGTCCACTTCGTCTGCTGCTGAAGTTCTGATTGGCTGGGCAAGGGCATGTGTCATAAGGAGATAGGCGCCCCCTGCCACTCAGCACTTCAGCAGCAGACAAAATGGGCATGTCCACTAGATGGACACTTACAGAATACTTACCCTAGAGCTGCTTAGTATACCAGACCATTATACTATGTACACATTGAATTACACGGGGAAAGTATCGTTAAATTTTATCATAGTTATGAACTTATGATGCAATAAATATTTTATTACGTATTTATAACTTCTGAGGCACATACTTCTGCTCTTTTGGTGCAGCAAAGTAATTTATTCTCAAAGTTTTAAAGCATTTTTGCCCTGCACACACTATGATAGATTGCCTGGCAATTAAACAAGCACTAGTACAAATTTCACAATTTATTTTTAGCTGCACTCACGGACAAAAAATAGCAGTGCATGACAGTACAATGGAAGGACTAAGCAAAATGCATCACTGTAGCATGTGCTAGCCAAGCTTTATGATGGCATGCTCACTAACAACATCATGTAGTGTCAGTGAAGATATAGAATAGCATTTCCAAAGGGTTCGCTGTTAGCTATGACTACAACAATATGAGCAAAATTACAGATTCAACAGCATTTCAAGCACTATCTAATGCCTGCACAGTCTGTTGGCCCCTGAAATACTTTTTGTTCATGTTAGAAGTGACTTATAGGCTGCCTGATTAGCATTCTAACCAAATAATCTACAGCAATAGTTGACAAAAAACTTCTAAGGAGTGTGAGCAGAAAAGGATGATTTCTCATTAGCATTGCCGTCCTTGGTGAAGTAGTGTTCAGGCTTTAGCATTATCAAAGGAATAAAGTACTTTTCTTGCTCTGAAAGAGATTTACTACCTGTATTTATGCACGTGCATGTGTGTGTGGTTGATAGCATGCGTGCCTGTCTGGTTGTTATGGTACAGAATGAATTTCGAATTTCTGAGTGACAATTCCAGCACAAAAAGTGACAAGTCAGTCAGTCATGCTACAAAAAGACAATGTTCACTGCAGGACGAACGCCTCTCCCTGTGATCTCCTATCACTCCTGTCTTGCAGGAGTCATGAGGGAGGTAGTAGGATACTGACCGTCAATCCTAACATCAGGTCGTCCCCATATGCCACGGGCATCAATCTTGAAGGAAGCCATGGCGCCGCTCTGGGCAACTGTCAGACCGCTCCCTGTCACTTTCGGTGTTCCCCCATCTTGTGCAATGAATGTGATGGGGCTCCCTGCAGAATCAGGAGGCAGTGATCGGTTAATGCACTCCAATGGTGATGCAATTCATGCAGTCTATCTTAAATTGACTGATTGAGTAACGAGACTCTGGCTATGTAAGGTTTCTTTCTGTTCAAACAAATTTCTTGTAGATTAAAATGAGCTGTAATGGCTTGTTCTGTTCTTGCACACATGATGACACTGACACAGTTTTGTAAACATGCATGTACAGACATCGGTCATATCACCAAAGCTAAGCAGCATTGGGCTTGGCCAGTCATTTGGAGGGAGGGCACGTGGGAACACCAAGTAGTGATGGTTCCCCTTCTGCTGTGCAATAGTTCAACTGCCTACTCTGAGCGAGACATTTACAATGGCCATGGCTTGTAACCAACGTCACCAAAAGGATGTCTTGCGAGTCCAAGTTTAACGTGATGGTGGCTGCATATGTTCTGAAGCCTTGAGGTAAGGTTTGATGCTAACTTATTTCACATCACATTAATCATCTGAATTGTAGTGCATGCAAGGAAGAACTGATGAGAATTAACAGTGTTAATGTTTTCTACAGTCAGGTACTAAACTAGCTGCCAATGTCTCATGCAAGACATAGCAAATAAAAAACAATTCTAGCGCATCATGCGTTACTGCTTTGTCGCTACCACTAGCACCGTGGATGGTTTTCATTGTCATGCATGTATACTTTCTACATCAAAACATGCATGCGCAGGCAATGCCCGGCAAATCTAGCAGTAATGGTTGCAGAGTGGTAACAATACCGCAAGTTGTTTGAGAAAAACCTTCCTGCCAAGTTGTTCTTGCTCACCTGGTACTTCAATGCCACCATAGGTAATGGCAATGCGGTACTTTCCAGGAACAGTTGGGGTGAACTCAATCAGCTCACCGTCCCCGTCTGCTGTTCCTTTCACCTCAATGGGTAGGTGGCGGCCCAGGGGGCTGGTTACAGTAACATCAAGCTCGGAATAGCCAGCATCGCGGCGATTCACTGCCATAGAGTGAAAGCACAGATGGCGGTGAGCATTTGCTCAGATAGGAGTGGGCACACTGGGGAAATACTACAACTGCTGTGAGCAAATATTGTATTTTATATGCATAAGACAGCATGATTTAACAACACTGTAACGAACACACCAAAAGCACAACAGCTAAATAGACACAAAAGCACTGACTTCGAACTCATATTAACATGGTAGACATTTATGGACACAGTGTGCCGATTTCAAGGTTAATTTTTCACATGATGGGTAGGTACGGACACATATAAGCAGTGAAAAGTTAAGACTCATAAGTGCCTAATTCGTGTGCTTTTGTTTTCTTCATTTCTGTGATGTTCATCCCGATCAACACAAGAAAGGTTTGTTCCCATGCTTTTCAGTTTCCCAGATAAACTTCTTTATGAAGGAACCGTGAGTTTACTATACAGTGCAATAATTTCACTCGGAACACAGCAATGTACCTTTAGAACAATATCGTGCTGAAGAAAATGAGTGTAGGTTGTTATCTTAATAGTTTATTCACAGAAAAGCAACCTGGAGGCTAAAAATTGTCCAGTTTAACTCCTGCTTATAAAAGTGGATATAAGTAAGTGTCCATGAAGCTCCTTTGTGGATAACAACTCTAAATTAAGGAAACCTGAACTATGTACGTGATTAAAGATATAAACAAGTAAGACTTGCAAAAACATATAAACTGGTTGAATACTGACAGGCAAATGAGATCTTCTCATTCACAGCAAATGTGGTGCTGCGAACTTTCTGGAGAATCACTCGACTTGCATCGAATATCTGGCAAAGGAATGGTGAACCAGGGATGGGCCTTCCTTCGTACAGCACTTCAACCTTGTGACTTCCTGCACGAACAATGAGCATCATATCAGCTGTTAGGTTATATGCTCTGAACATGAGCTACTTGGTTTGTGTAAAGCTCAGGATCTACCAACAGCCACTTTTGGTCTGAAGAGCTCAGTGAGTTTTCGTGCACCTAGTTCTTATTTTACACATAAGCACATAAAGCCCTGAACCTGTAAACATACCAACCAGTATGCAAATGTCCTGTGCTTGAATAAAGGCTTGAGTGCAAACTTGTAAAGTTGCAAGTATTGCAGAATAAAAAATTGACAGTCACTTTAGCATACGCCAAAGGGGGTGAAGGCGAAAGCCTGCGTGCTCGAGACATTCATTAAACTACTTGACATTCTCATTCGAATGTGTTGTTACTTTTTATTACTTGTTTTCTCCCACCAAAGGTCGTGGGTTCGAGTACCTTAATTGATGCTACCTTAATTAACTTTGCCCTAATTAAAAACAAAGATTGTGGGTTCGACTCCAATCAAAGGTTGTGGGTTCAAGTGCCTTACCTAACTCTATATTAATTAACTGTGCTTTAATCAACTTCACCTTAACACCAAAGGTCGTGGGTGCAACTCCCACATAAGCTCAAGGGTTCGACTCCCACCGAAGGTCATGGGTTCAAGTGCCTGAATGAACTCTATCTTAATGAACCTTGCATTTAAAAAAATTTTTGTTTGGCATTATGAGCGGCATTGGAGCCAGCTGTGGAAGAAGACGACGACGATGAATGCGAGAGCAGTGGCAGGAGCGCGAGGGGCAGTATGCGAACCGCTGGCATGATGAGCGGCATTGAAGCCAGCTTTGAAAGAAGACGCCGAACGCGCGAGCAGTGGCACGAGCACATCTCTGTGCAAGGCGAGCTCACATGACTTTCTGTACCGCACGCCGAGCTTTCAAGGCCACCGTCTAATGAGGCATTTAAGGCTTTTGCCTTAAAAAGCAACACTTATGACTAATTCAACAACGTGGTTACTTTTCCTCACATTTCAAGCATGAGGGCGGTTAAGGTTTGTACTAAAATGCCAATACATATGCCTTAGAAGGGCATAAGCACAATACCTTGCAGGGTTTGGAAAGACAGTAGTCACTAATATTTTTTTTGTTCCTTTAACAATTTAAATGAACTGAGCAAATGTTTTCACAAAGTGGCTTAAAGAATGAATAAAAAGATCTGCATTATCCCTGTGTTAGCTTGCAGTAGTGAGACTTTATATCATGTTTTTGGCTCTTCTTGATGACCATAAACATTGAAACTCTGCATGTGCTTACATTATAATGTAATTATAACAATAAACACTGTACCTGCATACAACAGTTCTGCATTTCTGTATGTTCTGTTCTGTAAGTTCTGTATGGTGTGCATTTGACGGCCACTTACAAAACGAAACACTGTATTTGGTCACACAGCTGCCTCCCCATATCACATACGTTACTGCAAAAAGAAAAGGACAGCAGAAATAGTTGAAGCCCAAAAATTTGAAACTATAAAAGGTAATGATGAATTAATTACAGATAATGCATCACCTTGTTTTCTTTTTCTCTTTTTCACTTGATCCTGCTTGCTATGTATTCATTGACTTTATTGATATTTTATTCGTGAATATAAACTGATAGCCTTCATTTCAATGCATCCACACTGAAATACCTATGCATGTCTTATTACACCTATTATGGAGCACTAATCTACAAAATGCATGAACTTCATAAAGCCTTATGCAAACATCACATGTAAAAAAGCCTATAAGGGGAAAAAAATAAAAGAAAGGGCCCCCATGGAAAGCCTTAACTGCATGACTTACCCAAACACTGATGGCTGATCTGGTGATTATCGGATGACTACGACAAGGTAGACAACCGCGCAGTGATGACAGCCACAACAATAGCATAAAAACAGCAGCAGTGAAGACAATGACAACACAACAATACTATGATGACAGGACAATGATTGCAATGGAAGATGTAATTTCATGCCTAGGAGGAGCTCGTGGCATCTACAATTATTGTCCCGGGTTTCACTTTGTCATTACAAATGCAACATCGCTGCACCATTTTTCATTAGTGTAAAGTAAAGAGCCTATAAGTGTTAAAAAAGGGGGAAGGAAAATTACCAGCTGTGTTTGCATTCCATTCCACCAAAAGGCTGCCATCCTTTTGTTGGTAGCACTTGACTGGCAGGGGTGAGCCATTTGGAGCTTGAAAAGAGCAAGGGCATATGAAGGAGGATTTACCAAATGAAATGCTGCACAGAACAATCAAGCCTTGATTGCTTAAGCTGCTAAAGGCTATTAAAAAAAATTTGTACAGCTTGTATTGACAAATGCAGAAACAAATGTCAACAACTTGCAGCTGAGCATCATAAACAGATAAAGGTAAGCTAAATTTAGGCAAAGAGTATGAAAACATAGCCAGGCTATTATCCAAGGCTAATATAAGAGCACCAGTAATAGCTTTACACAGTGTTTCTGCAAGAAATGTGTTGTTCTTGTCGGGAAAATAACAGTAGTATCCTCTTTTTGTAACTAGCACATGCAGCAAGTGTCTGCATGAGAGATTCTGATACAGAGAATGAGCTTCTCAACAAAATTTCATGCAATGCTAGATAACTTTCCTAGATAAGCATGAGACAAAATTTGCACATTTGGTGCTAATTACATAAAAGCGTAGCTTTTGTGGAAAAAGTGCACCAACCAGATACGAGAATATCAAAGTCTTTGGCATCTCCATAGCCTCCAGTTTCAATGATGAAGGTAGAGGTTTTTCCCAGTTCACAAGCCTTGAGTCCTGCTCCGTGGGCTATGATAGCATGGCCAGGGTCCCTTACCTCCACAATCTGGGGGCAGCCTGTGTGGCAAGATGAAAACAGCTTTATGGCTAGTACTTAATTCATAAAATTACCATTTGTGTTACTAACAGGCATGCCTGAAGGAAGAAATAATAAAGTAACAGTCTTTACATTAAATCACATCTGACTTCACAAACCAGTCACATTTCTTAAGGGGTCCTGAACCACTTTTTATCGTAAGTCGAGTAATGCATTTGACGTTAAAATACACAACTTCAAAATACTTTGCAGCAAAAAGTGCATTCACCAGAAGCAGAGTTATTCAAAATCAAAGATTGCCTGTGATCCCCTTCACAGTCCTCCCAGTCCTTTCTTCAGTGCCTTACACTGCAAAGGCTACGGTGGAGCAGGGGTGGTGCCCGCAACGCTCCACCTACTGAATGTCACTGCGGTGCGTAGTTCAAATTTAGTTTTGAATGTTCACATAGATGCCACTATTTCCGATTTTGGTGCCTTTGACACGCCAAAGACAAACACAGTAGTCCTCAGCGGGCCGCTATGCGCTCTGCGAGTGGACTCGTCACGGCTGCCGCGAGGAGCCGTGACGTCTACGATATGTAGCAGACCGCAGCTCCACGCAACTGTAGTGCTTATGCATAGCGTTTGCTTTGTGCATGACAGGGCTCTAGGACTGGGCTGGAGTGTGCACTCACGCTTGTGTGCTCCAGTCTGGCCGTGACATGTGGTGCGGACCGACTTTGCCCTGCACCAGCTTGACCGACGGATAGTAGCCACATACAAATTGCACATTTTGTGCAAAAGCTCAATACGAGGCAAAGTCTGCCAAGGCATCCAGCCAGGAGCGACCAGGAGTGAGTGCACGCTGGCATCTTAATCAGCTATAATACTACAAACTTGTGCGTAATTGTTCTCTAATCCATGCAACTTTCTATCCTTTAATCTCAGTAACGAAAAAATTACTGGCGGCTACTCCACTGTACTGGAAACAATACGCACTAGGTTGGCTTCGCATAACGCCGTTCCTCTTTTTTAAATCGTGCTGCGTGATAGCTGGGACACCCTGTACAATTTATACATGACGACTCAAGTAAAACCTGTTATCCTCAATCCTCAAGTATCCTCAAGCGCATCAACGAACATATGGTGCATGCAGCTGTTAACAGTCCAAGCTCTTTCAGTTTGTTAGGTAGTGGACTTGACCAATTATCCCAGCCAGTTGCCTTACATTCTGAAATGGAAATCTTTAGGCTTCCATATAAACGTGGTGTTAGGTATACAGCAATTTTCCTGTGAAGCACTATTTTCAATTATTCACAGTACTGAATAGCATCTGACCTGGTGCTTGGTGGCCATTGTAGTACACGTCAATCTTGTGTGGCAGATCCGACTTTGGTGTGTAGGAGACCTTGAAGACCCCTGGACCAGCCTCCCGAATAGTGTTGCGAACCTCCCGACCTCCTGCCATAATCACCACGTTGAGTGCTCCATGACCAGCACGCGTCGTGTCGACTGTTTGAAAAGAGGTGAAAATGAAGGTGCACAATTTAACACACAATATCCTTACATGAGCTGACACCATGGATAGAACAACATGGCATCGCCAAAAGTTTAAAGAGCACTCATCACAAGCAATGGCGGTTATTAAATTAAATATATTGCACGTCATAACAATATTTATACCACCCGCCGCGATAACCCAGTGGCTATGGTGTTGCGCTGCTGAACTCAAGGTTGTAGGTTCAATCCCTTCAGCGGAGTCCGCATTTCGATGGGGGCGAAATGAAAAAACACATTAAAGAACTTCAGGTGATCAAAATTTATCTAGAGTTCTCCGTTATGGCATGCCTCATAATCAGATTGTGGTTCAGGCACGTAAAATCCAAGAATTTATTTTAATTAAAGAGAAATATCAATTTATCACGTGAATAGTCCCTCAATAAATGTTAATGAACTGATTTCTATTCATTTATTTTGAATCTACAACACCTTGCCATCTGCAATAATTGTTACATGATAGGGGAAGACCAGAGAGGCAGGTTATATGGCAGACCACATATGGTAATATAGAGCTTGGAAAGTGACAAATTAAATCACAAGGCTTTCAATTTACACAGTCTATAAAAGAACATTCGAGAAGAAAAATTAAAATACAAAAAGACAGTGCAAAAATATAAATACAAATGGCGATAGAATGACAAATGCCAGGAACAGCTGAGCATAAGTACAAGCACAGGAAGTGAAACAAAAATTTGACAGATGATATCGATCTGAATACTGCAGCATGTGTGTATATAGCATGTGTCCCACGTAACTTGAGCAAGAATTTTAAGATATGAGGGGTGGCCAAATATTCAAAATTTTGAATACGAATAGTTAGTGTATAGTAGTCGATTTGTATTTGTAAAGTAACTATTCAGTATTTTTGAATATTCAATACTAACCAAATATCTCGCAGCAGTCGACTTTTAAGTCTGGTTACTGTTTGTTCTCTGTCTGCTAAAAAAAAAAAGTATCTATGATTATCAGAAGTAAGACGATGACAAAAGTTTTCGGAGCAATGCAGAAGCAAATGAAAGCATTGTTTTAGGTTTCGCAGCAGAAGCCTAGATGACAACCTGTGATTTTTACTCGTAGGCAGTCATTTAGTGTTTTTTGCAGTCTAGTAAGTAGCAGTTATACCTTTTATGCTGCAACCAGTGATGTTTTTCTTGCAACAGACCCTCTTACATGTGTCTATAGCACACAAGTCATTCATCCATTCTTTTTTTTACACAACTTCAACTTTTTTTTTTGGCAACCATTTATTTAGCGTATTTAGAAAGCTAGTCATGTAGCAGCCATTCTTTTTTAAAGAGCTTACTTGCAAGCAGGCTCTAAAAGTGTTGAGAAGCTATTTGTGCATATTTCTGAAATGAAAATAAGTGATCTCCTGTTTAAAACTGATCCTTTATGCCTGATAATTAGCTGTCTGTCTTGCTCTAGTCAGTACAGGCATGGTATCTAATTGTACCGAAATAAATATTCCAGCTGTAAATATATGCATCTGCATTGGACTATTCAATATTCAATTTAATATTCGATACTTCCTATCTGTATTCGATCTGTATTTGAAAACATTGGTATGTATTTGCCAACATCTAAAGAATATACAAATGCCATGTAGCTGGACAGAACCAACGTAACTTTGTTTGCTGCTACTTGGAGCAAGTAAGACTATTTGTATTTTGCCTAATTACATAATTAGCTATTATCAATTAATCTACTTTTCAAATATTACACTCAATGCAAAATTGTCAATGAGAAAAGTGTAGACCATCCTGAAAAATTCCTGATCGAGCTTTCTGTTGCTCAATACGTGCAACGTAAATTGTTTTTGTTGTTTCCAAGCCTAACAGAAAGCCCTCAAAACTCGAAAAAGTGCTGCTCGACTAGTTGCGTGGCACTTCTTCGAGTTTTGAGGGCTTTCTTTATGAAGAACTAACAGGCCAAGTCCTTCGTGTAACTGAGATGCACTGCACAGCTGCCATACGAAAGACGTGAGAAGGTAGGTGCCATTATTAGCTACAAGCTACTGCTACTTACCTCTGAAAGTCTGAGACCGACCAACGATGCCATCTTCAATGTCAACAACCTTGACACGGCTTGGGTCAACCACTTCCACAACAAACGGCTTTCCCGAGATTGGAACACCATTGTGGAGCACTTCAATCCTGTAGAGACCTACATCACGTGTGTGATACTCTGCACGGAAGATGTTGTTCTCCAACTTCAGCACATTGGTTCGCACTTGGTGAGCCTCGGATGGACCTAGAACCAAACAAAGAAACAAATGTGTCTGACCTCACACAAAAAATAAAAAATAAATCCAGCGTAGACGAATGACGACCAAGCTAAATATTGATAATAAGCGACTATTTTTACAGGGTTGCAGTACAAACAATATTAAGATCATTAAAAATCATGCAATATACTTTCAACACCTACGTTCATAAATTACAGAAAGTTTGTAGTGCATTTAACAAATACAACACATGCTTTAGCAGCAACGTAAAGGAGAACGTATGCATAGTAAAATAAATAAAAAGGATGCCTCGATGACATAGAAAAACAATTTAATTTAGAACAGCATCTGCAACTCAATTCACAGAAGAATTCAATTTGCTTTAAGGCAAATCAGTAGTTTAAATTATCTTTTAACGCACTTCTGTGACAACTTTTATGACACTGTAGTAAATTCTACGTTCCTAAAAATTCAGCATTAGAAAGTCATTTTAATTTTTTACTTGCTCATTTTCCATTAGAACTGCACACTGCGGTAAATATTTGATGAGAGTGTAAATAAAGAACACAGGTTATTCAATTAAAATATATTCTGTTAACTTAGAATGGCTTGGACTATAAATGTGAGAGTGATCAGAAAAAAACTGAAATCCTACAGAGTTGCTTTCCAAGCTGGACAAAGTAGATATACAGGCACCTAACCATATTGATTGTAATATTGATACCAAAAATATTGATATAAAAGTAATGGCTATATTGCCTTCTTTCCTTATCTAATACTAAAACCCAACCAATTATGCAAGGTTGTTCCAGAAATGTTACAATAGCATTACTGCTTCACCTTAGACCTCAAAGGTATTGGAGTGTCAACTCTCCATTATTTGTGCATTGCACAAATAACATAGAGTCGACACTCCCGTACGGGTTCAACACAGAAGATTCGTCGCATTCCCTTCTCACATTAGCAGAACAAGAATTTGATGAACAGGAGAGAGGATAAGCGGGCCAGTTCGTACAGATTCATGGTTGATAGGAAGCGAAAACAAGCACAATGAAGAAGAACGAGACAAAATGAGCACAGACTGGAACTAAATTTTATTCACACAAGGAATAAATTTGTGAGAAAACATGAAGAGAGGAGTTTTTGCACGTATTTATTCCTTGTGTGAATGAAATTTAGTTCCAGTCTGCGCTCGTTGTGTCTCAAGATTCTTCTTCGTTAAGTGTGTTTGCACTTCCTATCAACCACGAATTTGATGAACATCAGCCTCACGTAAGTGAGGGTATGTTATCTACTAAACCGTGTAGAAAAACTTAGTTATGACCAATCATGAATGTTTTTTCCTTTAGCAAAAGTGCTTGGGGTTCATGCAGAGGCAAAGACTACGTGCTATCTCGTTGCTTGCACCCTTTATCTCTGCTCAATGACGGCTGTTTCAAGAATAAAATAAAACCTTTTTGAGTTGTAAGGTATCAAAGGAATCTGGGTGTACCCAATTTTGACTGATCCCAAAAGGTCCATAGTGAAAGCTGGCATATGAATAAATAAATTAGCATTACAGAAAAGAAACAATTCATGAGATGTTCCTTACCTGTGACCTTGATATCGATGTCCCCTCCAACACCATTTGTGTCAACCTCAAAGGAATTTGCAGAACCAACAAGTCCTTGCTTGAGACCATCCCCACGAGCAACTACAGCAGATGTGCTTGTCCTAGGAGCTGCCTTGGCTTCAACGGTTGCCTGACTATCCCTTATGTCTATCTTGAATGGATTGCCTGTAAGTGAAAGAAACAAGTCAACCTCCCTCGCAGCATTATGAAGTTTCAGCAAACGCATGAGACTAACATCATAGCTTGTAAAGTTGTGATCTGTCTGTCACAGAATGAGAGTCAAGATGAAAGAAGTCTGTGGTTTGCTGGATCCTTATGCCATTGGGAAAACAGTTACTTTCAATAGGCTAAATATCTTGCGCAGTGTCTTCTGGTCATTTGGCATCTTTTCTGCACTCGATAGGCTCATTTTTTTTTACAATGCATGTCTAGATGTGTTTATAAAATCAATAAGAAGACTTAGCAAAAGTACCAAGATACATGGGGTCACATCTGAGGAGCAAAAGCCTAATGACTGATAATGCTTCGAAAATCCTGTTTGGTGATGACACATAATTCTATAGCTATGATAATGCAAAGTTGATTTTATGCAAGAAGAAGCAGTAAAAACTGCAAAAGTATAGTCAGAGAAGCTAAGGCTGGTACAATATTTAAATGCGCATCTGTGCCACAGGGCAAGCTGCATGGAAAAACAAAGTGCGTCGTCAAGCAAAATTACTACAGTACTATACCACAATATCTGGTATATGTACTATTTATGTACTAGCGTACGTTGTGCTTTCAATACTTTGCTACTGCTTCAAAATTATTACGCATCCTAACACCAAAAGAGAGCACAGCACTTTGTAATTAGCAAAAGCAGCAATAAATTGTCATTTATGTAGAGGGCACTAAACACATGCACTTAAGCGGCTGGTGGTGGCACCCTTTGAATTTATGTACATATAGGTGTGGTGAAACCTACACCCCTTCAATTTGCACGCACCTGGGATGTCTTCTTCATTGAAGGTGATGTTGACATAGTGAGGCGTTTTTTCTGTGGGCACAAAGGTGACTTCGTATATTCCATGGCTCTTCATGGCAAACTCGGCACAGACTGAGGACTTCCGTGTTCGAACGACCAATTCCAGTGTGCCATTGCCGGCTTGTAATGCATCCACTGCAAGGTGAGAGGAACGCATCATTTACGTTTCTTATGGTTGACGTTGACAATGAAAGAGCATTGCTTTAAAATGCAGAGGCCACATTTTTGTCACAATTCTCTTCTTCCAATTCTAATCTTTCATCTTTGCCTTTCGTGTTCAGAGGTTAATTCCCAAATGATATGCATGGGCCCATTACGAAAGACAATAACAATGTACGTGAGGAAAATAAATAATAAAAATAAGTAAAATAGTAACAATAGGTAAAAATGAAAATAACTGTTGCAAAATGTGGCCACAGATTTGTTTATGAATATACCTTGGAATGTAACGGGCTTGTTGACAACTCCAGGGTTGAGCCCTGTGACACGAACTTTGCTGACATCATACACATTGCATGTGTAAGGACTCCCAGGGACTGGTGTTCCATCTAATATAACATTAACCTGGTTTGGACCTGAAACAAAAAAAAAGCATTAGCATATCTGCCTAAAGGCAATAAAGCGAAAGTTTATAGGTTCTCTCTCTCTCTTTTCTTTTAATCAGTGAAATCACCTTTTTTTGTATCTAAACTGAAGAATCCAGCTTTTTCGGATCAATTACTGTCACGACATAACTTTGCAGATGGACATCACTAAAGGTGATGCAAGTTTGAATAAAGATTTGAAGATAAAAAGAAGAGATACTTGCCAACTTCAGTTGGATGAAATTCTGCTTCAAATGTTGTAGTTGAAGTTCTCGTCACAGTTACCGGCACCTTTTTACCTGACGGACCTGCAAATGCCCAGAAAATTAGAACCGCATGTTTGACCATGCAACAACTGCATCAAATAAATGCACAACTTAGTTTTTACTTCTACATGTTTCTAAACAACACTGCCAAAATTATAAGCATGCCAGAGATGAAAATATTAACTGCAGACAATGCTTGAAACTGGGCTAGTTAGTGAAGTTTTGTCTTATTGTGCTAGTGTAAGGAAACACCGAAGCAACAAGACTGAATAGATGAGGCACTTCACCTGTTCAGTCTCATTTCTCCATGTTCGTCCCTGTCTTAGTGTTTCCTAATGCTAGCACAATGAAATGGTTTTAGCTGCTGTTTCTGTCAAATACCACATGTGTCGCATTCCACTTTTTCCCACTTTCAATTCCCTCAAAGTTTACCATTTGTTTCTGCATGTCATATTTGACTTTGACAAATTACAATCACATAATAAACTTTAGGATGTCCAACCATACTCGTTTGTATTATTAATTTGAGGCACAGGTAGTAGACGTAATGGCAAGAGACTCCCTCCTTACCCACAACTGTGACCTTGCAGTCAGTATTCTCAGAGCCCTTTGAGTCGATCGTAAACTTTGCAGGCCGTGCAATTGAGGACGTCCTTAGTGACGCTCCGCTCACCATCGACTGGTTGCTGTCGCTAACTTTAACGAAGAATGGGCTTCCTGAAAATGAAATGAGTAGAGCGACATGAACATTGTAGACACCAGTGGACAAATGAAAGTAGGTCCAAGCTGAAAGAGGTTTCAAAGTAAGCCTTCACTTAATCTCTCACGAAAGCATCTAAACCTGTGTACTACAATCGAATAAGTGTATTCCCGAGATACTGTTCCTCATGAGTAATGAGTAGCAGATAGTAAATAGTTTGCCAACGCAAACTACTTTCCTGTTCCAACAATTAGTTTTTAATAGTTAAAACAGAACTGTAATAAATTTTTCATGAGACCATGGAAAATCAAAATAGCAGCCAGGAAATGTGACAAAGCCGATTGTAATTAAAGAATATATATGAACTGAGCCAGAGCTATCAAGGACGTTGTAGATGGGAAAACATATAGATGAGCAACATATTAACGAGGTTCTAACATACATTCAAAATGCCACAAACTGGTTTCATTTCACAGCATGTAAAGCAGTGTTTCTCAACCTTTTCAGGCACATAATCCCTTTTAGTAGTACCAAACCTACCATGCCCCCACTGCAGCAGAGATAGCTGCCAAAAATGCTTGGTAATGTTATTTAACAAGGATTGATTTAATCATGTATTTGTAATCATGTAATCATGTAATCAGAATTATGTAGTTTAGTCCTTGAGACGTGGAATTTAAACATGATAGTATTTCTTTGGCTACCTCCCAGGCAAAACTTTGTCGTCTCCCACCAAGAAAGGAAGGAGCGCGAAGAGGGAAGTGGATATTTCAAGGCTATATGTCAAACGCTGGTCAGAGGCATTGACGTCAGTGATGATAGCGATAGTAAGACCCTCTATGACCCCCACAAAAACACTTATGAGCCATTTGAGGGTCATGACCTGCAGTTTAAGAAACACTGACGTAAGGAAAGTATTACTTTCCTATTTTCGCTTTCCCAGCTTTTCCAAAGAATGAGACATTCTGTGGGAAGTTTGATTGTGGTGATTTGAATATACTGCCTATTATCTTGATTAACATTATAGCTAAACAAGAGAATAGGCAGTATATTTAAAGTGATTTTATTACTCTCATTGGAAGCAGTGATTAAGTGAAGTAAAGTTAACATTAGTGAAAACAGCTTTTACTTGACCTTACCTGGCACAGGTTCCCCATTGAATTTGACACTGAGTGTGTGGGTCAGTGGTTCACTTGGCTTGAAGTTGACACGGAACTTGGCATTTCCTTCAGACTGGACATAGTTGGGCACATTGCGGCCACCGACTGAAACAATAATCTCCAAATTTCCAGCTCCAGCTTGGCTGGCATCAACTGCAAGAAGCATAGATGGCCAATAAACACAGTGACATGTCTTGCAAACAGGCCTGTCAGTTTTCTAAAAACACCACATCAGTGATTCCCAAGTTCTGGTCCACGGGCCAGCTCTAGAGGCACTAATTCAGATCAAATTGAATGGGTTGATGTTGAACAACGCTTGGGACATTTTCTGTCATTAACTGAACTTATCTTCAATACTCTCAATACTCTCTATGTTTCTATATGGCATGAATGTTCGTTTCCTGTTCATAGCAGGCTACAAGTGATACTCAGAGCATTTGTAAAAATGTTATTTTGGCAACTGTTATTGCGATTTATTAAAAATTTCCTTTACAATTCATATACAACATGTGGGTCAAGGCAGCCCGAGAAGTTGTGCAACACAAGTCAGAAACTTTGCCTCTTGTACTAATCAGATAAAGTAGCGTTCACTACTGAATAATGAACTTATCACAATTCATTGAGGCATTCATGTCATGCAAATTAACATGTTTTAGTTGTTACAGACCTATTTTGCCATTTGTTTGTCTGCCCATGTCTTTCCATAAATGTAATTAACCCACTCATGAGAGCCTTCATTAAGCTATGAGTGGATCAAGCGTGTAATGGCAGAAAGTTTAATAATTGCTGCCTTATGTAACTGATGTAAAACAATGATGCAACATAAGCAGTGGGAGACGATCACACCACCTACGAGAAATTCTCTGCCATTCAGCAAACAAAAACCTGCAGTAAACCTTGAATATATAAATGAGCCCACACATTGCATGTTGCATCAATAAGGGAGCCTGGTATAAATGGCCCTTCCAGCTATATCACAGGCAAAAAAGTTAGCAAAGAATTCCAACGGGAGCAGCACACTTGTAATGCAATGTCTATCCATACTGTGTGCTCGATCCAGCTTGCAGTGACGTATGTTATGCATGCTTGGAAAACCCCAAAAATAATGTAATGGGCATGATGAAAACTATTTGCTATAGAATTATGGATTATGGAGACTCACTTGTGAAGTAGACAGGTCGTCCAACGACGCCAGTTCCAATGTCAGCCACACGCACTTTAGAGGCATCATAGACCTTGCTCATGAAAGGGCTTCCCTGTAGTGAGTGGCCACCCAGTTCAAGGTCTATAGTGTGGTCCCCTAGGAAAAGTCACAGCAAAATGACAAATGAAAAACAACTGATACGTAAAAAAATATTAAGCAAGTTACCAGTGGCACGGGCACATACACATGCGTGCGCACGCGCACGCACATCACACACACACACACACACACACACATGCTACAATATGAACATCAATGAAAAATGCATTAATACAATAAATTTTACCAGAACTATGTAGTGTGTAGTTAACAAGCCAGATAACAATAAGGTCACAAATAGTTTTTGTTTAAGCACAGCCCTGTTAAGCTACTACAAGGTCACGAGATACTAACTCATGACCTTGTAATCAAAGGTCATGACTACAATGACTTTGACTACAATGACTGCAATGTAGTCAAAGGTCATGAGCTTCTAAATATTCTAACTGATGTGCACAGTAATGAGTACCGTAAAATAACTTTTTAATTAGTTATTTTACGGTACATCCTTCAATCTGCAAATTAAAGCCACTAAGTTCACAAGGCATATCCTACTTGGATCGAATTCTCAGGACTGAACTAGTTTCAAGATATTAATTTTCAAAGTGTCCGACGAAATGCATGGGCATGCCAGTTAACTTTTGGAGGAAAACACTGTTTTATGCATGGAAGCACAAAGTTAACTGAAACGCCCATGCATTTCGTCATTATGCTTTATATATATATATATATATATATATATATATATATATATATATATATATATAAAGCATGACGCGAATGTAGCAGCTAGTTTGTCAGCTACTGCATTTAGAAGGTTTTGCTAGTTTCAGTTTCAAGGAGGCGCCGGTGACGTATCAAAACAAAAACATCTCTTACTGCTCCAGTCAGTGGTCGAATAGAACGCAATCGTGCAGGAGGAGTCCAAATTATCGAACAATGTGCTGCAAGGCATTTGAAATTTCAGTGGTCCTTATTTTGGACATCTATAGGGCGAGTGGCGGTGCTGCAAAGCTGTCCTGGTCTGTACATGATATGTAGTAAAAATCTATCAAATTTTTGATAGAGTCTTTGCCACTGCTTTTTAAGGAGTGCTTTCTAGAGAAAAGACAGGTGTCTCAAAAATACGTTTCAGATCCTGCCCCTTTCCAAAAATTTGCATTAGAGCTAGCTTCTGTGGTTCTGTTTACAGAGAGTTATGAAAATTTTGGTTCCAATTCAGAAAAGATTTTTTTTTTTGCATCACCCTGATACAAAACCAACCAATTTAGATGTGGCTGCTACGCTTAGTGTCAATTCCGTTTAAGTGATTTTTGTTTGCAGAGATTCTATTGTGAGTGTGTGTGTTTGTAATGGCACATATGGAAGACAAGCATGTATGAAGATTTTGTACAAATGTTCTGATGGACTTTTGCCAGAATACAAGAAAAAGTTTGAATACATCAACTTAAAATATCTGTATGGTTCACACAGTACATTATCTATAGGCATGCGGTATCTTTTTTTTTTCTTTTTTTTCTGTTGACAAAGTTCGCACATAGCACATGCCAATAACGTGGCATTTTTTACACACACACATATAGCCACTCCCACACACACACATACACATTTCCTTGTATGGAAAAACTCACCAACTTCTGTTGGGGTATATTCAACACGATAACCGCTGTGATGATTTCCTGTCACATGAGTCTTCAATGCAACTTGGTTAGGACCTGTCAATAAGAAGAAAAAAAATGAAATAATTACAATAGAGGCTTTCAAAGTAAATAGTGCATGTACATCACCTGTTTTGTCAAACAAATAATCCATTCATTCAAGCTAGCAGCTTCACACATAAAATTCTCCAATTCACACTTTATGAACTAGGCCACAAAGCAAAGGAGCATGAGTAAAAAACAGCGACGTTAATAAGCGAGTTCACACGTATAAATATGCTAAATCAGATTTTATGATTCAAAATCTTTATTACTACTCTACAACAACAACAAAAAAAAAGGTGCAGGAAGCTAAAAGAACAATTTTCACATTAGGGAGTTTTAGTATATCGTAAAACATCAAATGCAAGGATTTAGCGTTAGCGTAGCGTGCTGCAAACTGCGCATGCGCAGAACATAAACGTAGCCAGAACTCTTACGTACGTACACTATTTCTTGTATATAGCGTTCAACGCTAACGCACGCAAGGGATTCCGTACGCAGGGTAAGATGGCGGCGCCTGTTGAAGCGAGAGCCGTCCACTTCGGATCTATCGAGTCGTCGGCCTGCACTGTTCGGCTCATTCGTTCTCCACTAATGCTCGTGTTTGCTTTAGATTTGTGTGATGATGCTTCGACAGCGGCGTACAGGTGACAAATGGACGTTGTTTTCGATATACATTCTCGATTAGCGGCGGAGTAGGCTTAACGAGAGGGTTTGTTCATGCTTGCTGCATCCGCCTCGAGATGGCGCCCAAGTGTATTTGCGTTTAAAGTCCCTATATAAGAAAAGTACCGCCATCCTTTGATAAGCGCCGCTTCTCTCTCTCCTGTATCTCCAATTGGACGATGATAGCGCGCGCTCTTCACTGCTTTATATTTTATTTTTTTCCGCCTCAGAGCCATGTTGAAAGTCCTCTGCACAGCTGCAGTCGCCGGCGGCGGCGCGTGCCCGGCCTGAAAGCTTCAACGTGGACTTTCTAGGTGCGCCATCGTCGACTTGGCTTTCGCAAGCAAAAAGTAAAGAAAAAAGCAAGCGCTTTAGGAGAGGAGCCGGCGGAGGAAAGAGTAGATGGCGGTACTTTTCTTATATAGGGACTTTATTTGCGTTTAAGGTCCCTGTATGTTCCAAAGGTAGCGCAAACTATTGTTCAAATAGAAAAGGAGAATTTCCTCCCCGCCTTGTACCCCTCTCCTGACTTCTTCGCCGTTTTCCGCTCTCCCATTGGACGAGGCTTGACACGTGACGAATAACTCGCGCGGCTTTTGTTATCGCGGGAAAACGGTGCCATTAGTGAGCGTAGAAACACCGGGACACATGTGCGCTGTGCGTGAGTGTAGGCTTTTTATGTTTTTGAAGACGCGCTCAGCTGCAGCATCATGCCAACTTGCTGAGCTGTTGGATGTTGGAATAGTATTGCCAAGGGGGGCAAGCTTCTTGCGGTTCCTCGTGGCAAACGAAACCTTAAACGGCGAGCGATATGGCTCCACCGTGTCGGAAGAAAGAAATTTGACTGCCACCGAGGGAGGTCATTACTGAGGGAGGTTCTGATCGCTGTTCTCACCCAGTTAGTGATGAACGCGGGAAGGTGGGTGCATTCGCGAGTTCAGCATCAGCCAACGACTGAGTAAAAAAAAAAGAAGTCCCGGTTTATGCTCTGCGGCGAACAAAAGGGCGCATTTTGGCAATATGAATACGAGCATGACTTCTCATAAAATGAGCATAATGGAAGAGTCGCCAGTTAAAGCGCAAAATGCAGAAAGCACACGCACACACGGGAACCAAGGCATATAACTGAGGGGGAAAGAAAAGCGCGCGAATGCATTTTGGAAAAAAAAATGTTGAGGGTATCTAGCACATAAATGGCTCCGCCGTGTTGTGTCTGCATAACTTAATGTAGCTCTTTGTTTTTGTAAATACGTCAGGTAAACAGAACACCATTCGATTACGAGAAACAATCAGCAGTAGTAAAGACTGCTTAGGATTGCGTTTACCTTGTTCTACCTTTCGTTTTCGTCAGTCTGAGCGATGCAGAGTCTACTGATAATTGAAGGCATTACATATCTTACGTAGATATCTTACGCACGAACAGCCTTGTGAAAATGCGCCCAGAACAGTCACGTTTCAAGCAAGCGCTTCAACGCGCCGCATGCGATACGAAATGAAGCGAGTGGTAGCGGCCGCACGCTCACTAATGGCGGCCTAGAGGGGCGAGGAGGAGGGCGAGGAGGAGTTGCTCTACAGGGATCTTATTTGCATTAGTGTTAGTGTTTTGCTCCGTTCCGCTATTCTAAAACACTACCTTGTACCGCGCAGTGCACCCTTTCTTTGTGTTAGCGTTGCGTCGCACGCTTACACTAACGTAAGCATTTTCCGCTATACTAAAACTCCCTATTCTAAGTTATGTGTCAAATTCATGGCGGAGACAATACCGTAGCATTATGATCAAAAGGTTGACTTTGCTTAAACTGTTATGAAAGCAACAAGGACAGTGAAAATGTCTAGTGCATCACAAATCATGAGAGAGCAAAAGCAGAATGTGAACATGAGCAACCTGCACGCGCTGAGAACTAGTCGCAACACTTAATGGCCTACACGCTGAAAAAGCAGTCATTCACTTCAGAAATGGTCTCTGCTTGCATCAACCATTTACCATCATGGGTACACTTGTAAGAACACAGACTAATTAATGAAACTTAAAAGATGCACCACATTGTGACCACTACACAAGACTGGCTACACTGGTGCAAGCTCACGTCAGAGCCTCAACTCAATATCCCCAGCAGATGGACAATCGGTAAAGTGAAAGGATACTCTCACCTGCCTTGATGCACACAGCCAACAATGAGACAAGGAAGGGAGTGTCGACAAGCAAGACAAAAGGAAGAGGGGGGGTGAAGGGGGTGGGGGGGAATACCACAGAACAAAACGAGCCACTGAACAGAGAGCACAAGGACAGATGTCTCGTACGCTATGGAGGACCAGCGCAGCCTACCTCTTGGCTCGTGTCGACACGACTGCGTACAATACGACGGCAGGAGCCCTCCCCTTCAGAGAGCAGCCAACCACCACGTGAGGGCATGCACACAGAAAGATAAACAGTGCTACCAAGGGGCAGCAGCTCACACCGAGAATGTAGAGGTGAAGGAAAGAAGAAAGGGGATTAAAAAAAGTAAAAAAAAAAAAGTAAGTGCAGCTGAGAATGAGGGAACTATGGAAACAACAATAGCGGAGAAGTGAGGCGGGCTGCAAAAACAGACATTAAGAAAAAAGAAAGAACAGAAAGAAGCACAGCAGAAAGAGTAGCACTGACTCAAGAGAGCGACGAGAGGGACCATTAAAGAAAAAAAAAATTAGTTGGGAAAGAAGAATCCAGGAAAGAGAGAAAATAAAAGCAACAGGAAAACAAGCAAGATAATAGGCGAGGGAGAGAGAAAGGCAACAAGACAGTAGCTTCCAGCAGTGCAGACAGAAGAAAGAAGGGGAGGCAGCCTACGTCACGCAAGAGCGCACACACAATTGCAGGGGGGAGAAGGGTGCGACGTGCGGCGGCCCCTTGGGCTGCAAGGTGATCGAGAAGCGTGTCGAAACGCAAGAGTGATCCCACCTCCTCCACGCACACACACGTAAGCGCGTTCCTCTGATCCTCTCAAGCAGAAGAGACGGAGCCCTTTCAAGATGCAATGAGAGTTCCGCCTGGCTCCCTTTGAGACCCTGCATGTGTACTCAGCAAACTCATTTTACCCAACTCCTGCATTTCTGTTTGTATTCTTTGTCTTCTTCTTATTTTTTATTTTATTTTTTTATTTTATTTTCCATTATTTGAACCACTACCAAGTTTCTGGATGCAGAGACTCCTGTTTGTAT
The DNA here is from genome assembly GCF_013339745.2 of Dermacentor silvarum. NCBI lineage: Eukaryota > Metazoa > Arthropoda > Arachnida > Ixodida > Ixodidae > Dermacentor > Dermacentor silvarum. The sequence continues at coordinate 168,197,262 of NC_051155.1, read as the reverse complement.
AGGGCTGTGCTGGTGGCCCAACACGGAACTTAGTGTGTGCAGCGAATCGAAAAAGATTAAAATATGAAGCAGGCAAGTCATGCGACCTTTCGACCAAACCTGCCTTTGTGTGCATCAGGGCATTCTAATAATGCACAGCCTTTTGACCGGCCCACCTTTAAAACAGAGTGGTATTCTAGTGATGTCTGCTAGGAGCAGTTACTAATCATATGCAACATTAATTTCATGAGGCAGTGTTCTGGAAACATTGTAGCGACGAAAACAAGAGGAACAAACACCAGAATAATTTTATGAAGCAAGAATAAGAACAATCTGGACTCTTTTCTATCTCACAATAGTGATGCGGCCACATAGACTGAGGAACATGAAAAATAACTCAAAATGTAACTCTGGCCCAACGTTGTTCCATGCAGTACATAAAAGGAGGCGGTACTTTTAGAGTGCACAAATGACATTAGCAATTAAAACTTGCATAAAACCAGAATTATGCCTTAACTTGAAGATGTTGCCAATTGAGCACCCAATTGAGTTTCCAATTGAGCACAAGTCAGTCATATAACTTAGGTCAGTGATGCAGAGTTGTTTTAGTCTACATAAATTTTTACAATTTTTGTTTGGTGTGGTGCATAATAGACATGCATTGTGTTTTCTGCACCCACTTTTATGTTTAGTGACTTTCTACACTACTCCTTATTGAGTAGTGTAGAAAGAAGAAAGAAATAGCTTGATGCCATTTTGGGCAAATTGCCCAAATGGCAATGCATTGTGTTTTCTGCACCCACTTTTACGTTTAAAGACTTTCTACACTACTCCTTATTGAGTGCCATGAGATAAGTAAAAACTACATTCAAAGTTCAAGTTTTGAAGAAAACTGATAATACTAAATGCTTGTATTTAAATTCCTCTGAAAGAGACACCATGCTGATTTTCTCCTTAAGCATACATATTTGTGATGTCGCAGATATGAACAGATAGTTGCACACTATGCGCACTGAAGAGTGCAAGTGTGGAATTTTGTTTGGTTAGTTACTTTTTTTAAGGTATGCGAAATATGGTAAGCTAAATGAGCGCTCCTAGGAAATGGAAGCACTTTCTCCCACTGCATCTGTCTGCCACTGGTGCATAACCCTGCCAGACGCCTCATGCGAGAAAATGCAACTTTCTCTACCTTTACAGATTAAATCCAACCCACAGTACAGTCAACAGGCATTCATAGACAACCAATATGCACCCGAGTTTCATGATCTCTCAAGTCAACATCACAACTGCATTGCATGTATTTTTTGCTACACTCTTGTTCACATTTGCCATGCCCCTTCTTTTTTTTCTTCTTGTTTTTCTTTCTTATCTTTTTGTTTTTCTTTAGCATAAAGGTAGAATGCATGAGCATTATTTTCCATGCATGCTAGAAAATTTGAATTTTAAATGTATTTCTTTGCTTGCACCTACAATTAATGCTAAAGTGCACTGAGTGACAGATTATTCTTCGAAAAATCTGACTTAGTAGCAGCAAAAAGGAAGCATGACTTCAGTTTAATGCAAATACATTGCACAAATGTGATGTCATAGATGTTCATGAACGTAGGTCTTTTGCGACCTAAGCCCATGAAATTTGTCCTGCAACAAAAAGAAAACGAATATATATATACACACACACACACACACACAGGGTGTCCCAACTATCATGCAGCAAGATTTAAAAATATGCAAATGCCACGTAGCTGGACAGAACCAAGGTAATGCTGTTTGCTGTCACTTGGAGATACTCAAAGTATATTTTGCATTCTGCCTAATTAGATAATTAGTCATAATTAATTAATCAACTTCTCAAATATTATAATTAGATTAAAAGTGTCAATGAAAAAATTGTAGAGCAACATGAGAAACTACCGATACAGCTTTCTGGTGCTCAATATATGCAATATAAAAGTGTTTTTTCCGAGCGTGAAAGAAGCCCGTGAATACACGCAAAATTGCCGTGCGACTGGCCACTCGAGGCACTTTGCGTGTATTCGCGGGCTTCTTTCACACTCAGAAAAACACTTTTATGTAGCACGTATTGAGCACCAGAAAGCTGTATCAGTAGTTTCTTATGATGCTCCACAATTTTCTCATGCATTTTCCCAAGCGCCGGCAAACAGCATTACCTTGGTTCTGTCCAGCTACGTGGCATTTGCATATTTTTAAATCTTGCTGCATGACAGTTGGGACACCCGGTATATATATTGCTAATGTCATCTTTCACACCTGGTAAACATCACGTCATTCGCTATTCCAGAAGTCTTACTTATCAGTCTAGCTTAACTTAACAATTCCCCTTAGTTTTCCTTTAACACCAGGAAACAATCACGATAGACTACCTTTAAACCCTTCTGTGCCTTGGACGAGCCGAGTTCATCAATGCGCTTCTGGTTAAAACAGCCAAGGACAAGCTAAGCTCGTCAACGGTACTTTGAATTTTCAAAGCAATGCCATAGACGAGCCTAGTTTCGTCTCGGTGCCTAGTACTGCCTTTCATAGGTGGCAGCACATAATCCATGGGACAGCGCAAGTAAAAGTGAATGTACTCTTTTTGAGAAAGTAAATCGTGTTAGCAAGTGGGGTCTTTAAAAATTATTTGGCCATTTTTGGTCAGAATTCAGGATAATAGCACGGCACAGAAGGGGCTAAGGCAAGCATAATAGGGCCTTGGAAATCTGCTTATTTTGTCAAACATCCCGATTAACAGATGTGCAGTGAATTTGTGAAGTGTGTAAATAATGCTCACCATCTGCTGCGGCTGTGTTCAGGGACAGACTCCACAACAGAAGAAGTGCTTAGTGGTGCTGGGATACAAACATACCAGCCCACAGACTACGAATCGCTAATTATAAACAATAAGTTCCACAGGCAACATATGTGGCTTTCTCACGAAGTAAGACTGCACTTTTTTACTGTAGTCACCCAGTTTGCCATATGGCAAACTGGATGACTAAAAAAAAAAGAAACTCGACCTAGAGAAGTTGGTTTAACAGAATTTGTCTCATAGGGAGTCTACCATGCCTCAACATGAGCATGCTTACCCATCACTGAAGCTGAGAACTGCCCAACATCTTGTCCGTGGGTGTCAACAACAAATGCAGCAGGCCGGTTGATAGCCACTCGTTCAATTCCCTCCCCCACCACCTTTATTTTGGACAGATCGACCACTTGGCACTCAAACGGGCTGCCTGCAAGTCACATATGGGAAAGAACTTGTTATCAGCATACAACAGTTTGCTGCCAAAGCTATGTTACAGTAATTCTTTGACCTGCCAGGCTCTCTTTGTCAAATACCGAGTCGTGTTCGACTCTTGGTGATACCACAGATAAAATGACCTGCAGTGGGACCTACATGTATGAAGCAAGAGCTCTTAAAGCTACCTGAAGATATGCATGTACTAGCTTGAAGAATTCCATGCATGTATTTCAGTCAACAAATTTTCCCTCTATAGTGTATCAAAATGTATCAAAATATTAAACGTTTTGTACACTGTAGCAAAATCAATTGATAAATGGTGTACTGTGCTTGCTACTGGGGAGAACGTGGAAATAAAATAGCACAGTGTACATGCTATTTGTGTACAAATAGGTTGTACAAATGTGTACTGTGCTAGTGTGCACAGTGCACAGGTAACACTAGCACAGTGCACAGGTAACATTAGTAGCACCAATTTAGGTGCATTAGAAGGCCAACAATTTGCTAACTATACAAGCACAAGAATATACAAGAACACATACCTGGTACGTGGTCTCCATTGAAGCGGACATCAATTAGATGTGGCCGGTCATCGGTTGGTGTGAACGTAATGGCATATTGCGTGGGTGACTGAGCCTGGGGAGTTGTGGGGACTCGGCCATTGTTGACCATTACCTCTAGATTTCCGGGGCCCGCATGAGCCGTTTCCACTGAAATGTGAACATGGCATGCGTGAGTGTGAACCAAGAAAGCTCGTACAAATAAACCTATCATTGCAGAAGCTGCGTGTATAGGGAACAGCAAGTCATGAATATGCATAAAGTTGCACTATGTAAGCACCAGCACATTCCTCTCACAGCATAAGTTCAGCTCACATTTTAAATGCATGCAGCAACTAAGATAAGACATCAGTTTTTATAGCTAGAGACCATAAAAAGTGAAACAATTTTTATGAACAAAACCTATAGGTACAAATAGAATGTACCTACCGATGAAAGTGACAGGCTTCCCTACAATTCCTCTAGGCACCTCCCGGACTTTGATCTGGTGGGCGTCAAACACCTTGCACACAAATGGGCTGCCTGCGATGGGAGATCCTTGGTGGGAGACATGAATCTTGTGTTCTCCTGCAGCAGAAGGCACTTGATTTACCATTGACATAATCAAATTTAGAAGCAGTGAATGCACAAATCTTCAGCTCTTACTGCTTAAAAAAGCATTAAGAACAATTTATTTTGCTTTAATGCTTAAAAAGTGTTATAAAAAACACACCACCCTGGCAGTCGAATTACCAGCACAAAATAATTCACAACTGTGCATGCTACATATGCAAAATGTCTGCCTTTTCTTATCTTTGGGAACCAGAAATACTGAATCTAGTAATGTACTAGGGGTTCTGATATGACTGGCTGCCTTTTACTTCACAATGATGCTCTCTTGAACTTTACTTTATCTTTTGAGCTCCTCCCTTGAGTGCTAGCACACCACAGAAGAGAGTTACACAGCAGTGAAGCTAGTCACCAAGTGAAACCTTGTTCATTGCAAATAAAGTATGCTCTGGGTTGAAGTGAAAAAGCACAACTGAGAGCATATTTTGTTTGTGATGAACAAGGTTTGTGCTTAGCTAATAAACAGGAGAGGTGAAAATGAATAAACCTAGCAGAGACACTTACCTGCCTTGGTGGGTGAGAATTCCACCTTGAGATTTCTGTCTCCAGCATCCTTGAGCGAACAAGGCAGCGGAGAACTGTCTGGACCTGCACATGTTTGATATCAACATTGGTCAAAAGTATGCAGTTTTTCATATTGCAGGTCTTTTGAGCCATAGTCAAATGCTTTCAAGTTCATTTAAATTTGCAATGGCTACCAAGTGATTAATTTACTCCTACCAGCAAGAGAATCTAAAGCACAGTTGCTAAGAAAACTTCCAGATTACAACCTTTTACTTATAGATGGCAAAGAAGACCATATGTGAATGAATGGCAGTGTAGGCTTGCATTATCCTCAGGCACAATGCATCAGCCTAGATCCTTTTCCACAGCACAAGCAGTTCAATCAAATTGAAGTATTTTAAACAGATATGAGTACAATAATATAAGAAAGCTTGAAATGGGTGGTATTTGACCAATGTCATGCTAGGCAAAAAGTGGCAATACGTCAAACAATATAACTTGCCTTCAACTTTGACAGTCAGATCCTGTTCTCTTCCTGCAGCATTCTGGACAACAAAGCCAACCACTTTGTTCACCGAAGCAGCAGCCAATGAGGAGACGTCCATGGCTGTAATCTTTCCACCATCGTTAACTTTGACCTTGAAGGGGCTTCCTACAGAACATAGGTATATGTGCTGTTTTGAACATAGACTTTATTTTCCGAACACAGTGACAATTGCAAACATAAGTGCTGTTTTCTGACAAAAGAACGATAAAAATCACACACAGAGGATATGCTCAGGTTCTCTGACTATGGCATTGTATCCCTTAATTACCATGTAAACGTTTATATGTACTGTAATATTTTATGCTGAAAGTAACTAAATTTTCTTATCACATATTGTTTGTTTTTTCCTTTCTTTTTTCTTGTGGTGTTTTTAATGGCTTCACACATCAGGGCGCTTACTACAGCATAAGTCATGAAGTACACATGAAGGATGACCCGAAAATATGCAACAAAAATTATTTTAAAACAATTAATATAATGTCTCAGTGTACATAAACATTTAAAATCAAGAACTTAGGAGACCCAAAAAATAGTGCATAAAATTGTTGTTTTTCAATTTCCTGTCATAAAGAGAGACAAAAAGAAAAAAACGTAATTGAAAATGGAGGCATCAAAGAGCACACTGAAGCCACACGCAAGAAACTGTCAGCTAGCATACCTGGCACTGGTTCTTTGTTGAAGCTGATGCTGATGATGTGGTCTGACCCATCACCAGGCACAAAAGACACGGCAAACTTGGCCCCACCCATAGGGTGAACCACAGTTGGGACATCGCGGTTGCGGGAGGTCACCGAAATGGCAAGGTTGCCTTCGCCAGCACATCCCACATCAACTACAAAGAGGTTGCAAGAAAGAAGAATGATGCACAAGAAGCTCAGTCTGCCAACATTCCTTGCTTCCAGACTTGAATGTATGTTCCATGCCATAGTTTTTCTGAGCTATTACATATGGAAATGCATTGCAAGTGGGTTAGCCTTGGTGCAGATTGGAAAATTTTTATACAAGCACAGAAAGTAAAACAAGCAATGCAACATAAACATAGCCAAAAGACTGCTAGAAAAACATCTTTCAAGTTCCATTTTAACTAAGTCAGTAAAACTCAAAGGAGAAGCTAGTATTACTTTTTGACAGATATAAGAATGAAATACGAAATATTTTATTGCAGCAACATGCTGCTGTGGTAATAACAGCCACATCTAAATTAAACTATTGTTTCGCATAACAGCCAAGAACTCTGTTTATCTGCTCCTCAAATATGCTTTGCTTAGGAAGCACATGAAAAAATTTTGTTCTGGTAACTACATGAAAATCAGTGACCATCTTATAGCTGCACTGTTATCTCCCACACCCAGATGCTAGCATTTGGCCTTTGCCAAGTCTTAAAAGTTTCTTAAGTTACAACTCAGAAGAGTTAGACCAGTATATTCCATTCAAACCTCAATAAAGAAGTCAAGAAAGCAATTAACACTGAACTTAAAGTTAGAATAGAAAAGCAACATTTGTGAGGAACACTAAGAAAAGCTAGCACTGCATTTAGTCCACTACACAGGAGCACTGGTCAAAGCAATGAAAGTTGCCCAACTACAGGGTCACTCATAGACGAAGCGCTGTCCAACCAAAGTACAAGATAGTGCCAATGACATTTCTGTTGGCAGTACAACAAACGCAATTATTTTGTGTACTCAAGGAATGATAGTCTCATTTGCCCTTACCCTGATTCCGCAGATCTTAAGAAAGTGCATGATGCAAGTGAAAACAAAATTCGTACCATGATTGAGCACAAGGTGCAAACTGCTAGTGAGCAAAGTACGTGTAACCGGCAAAGGCCTCTGCCCACAAGCAAGAGAGCACTTTCGCTCAGGCGCTCACCTGTAAACTGGACTGGTTTTCCTAGAGTGCCTTGCGATACGGCACTCACGTCCACCTTACGGGCGTCGTACGCTTTCACCGTTGCAGGCGTCCCTGCCAGCACCTTCCCAGCATGCTCCACTTGCACCATGTATGGACCTGCAAGATAGTAAAGAAGCGATGGAACCACTGGACTATACGACAAATCTTGAAATAACCATCTCTTCTCCTCTTCCACTTACCCAACACAGAGGATCTGGATAGAGAAGTTGCACGAAATGTTAGCTCCAGCGCAACAAGGACAAAGACATGTGACTATGGCTGTCATCGTTTTAACAGCGAAGCTGTTTAGGCCAGCCGTAATTTGTGGTGCGTATCAAGAAACTACCAAGAAAGAAAATGTAAGAAACTTTCTTGCTGATGCGTGATTTGAACCCGTGTACCCACGGTCCCAAGACGAGCGTCGTAACCACTAGGCTATACAGCCACGCTTGCAGAGCATGCATTTATGCGAACCATATGATTGCGTTCCGAGCGTCGTCATCTTCGTCCGCAGCTGGCGCGTTCGTACGCTCGTGCTCTGCAAGGTGAAGAGGTTTTGCGCGCTATGAGAGCGAGAGAGAGAGAGAGAGATGCATTCATGGAGTGGGTCTCCTGGAACTCGTTGTCGGCATAGGAATGCGATGTCGGTGTTGCAAGCTGTGCTATGCAACATGCAGTGACGGCCGTAAGTCCGAGACGCGCGAAAAGCAATTATCATCATCATGAGTAATAAGATGAAAAGTTCACGCACACTTCCAGTAAATGCTGGGCTGCGATCGCCCAGCTTCGCTGTTGCAAGCGTTGCGCGGCCAAGTGCAAGGTTAAGCTTTTTTTTTTTTTGTTGTTTTTGTCCTTTGCGCTGAAGCTAACATGCTGCATAACTTGCACCGATTTGCTCCACAATGTCTGCTACAAGGCTAGAGAAGCACTCCTTGTGCCAATCCCTTCGCAAAAGCCACCTTGTAACATTTCTATTTGCTTTACACTGTTTGGACGAGTGTTACTCATGGCAAACTGCACCAGCACAACCAGAGAAGACTGTGTTTTCGCTGGTTACGGAGATGCGGCTCCTGTCTAAATACAGATTTGCATTCAGATCATTTTGCATGCTGAGCACACATCTGTACTTACATGGAGAGGCTTGTTTTGAGCTGACTACATAAGTACTCAGAGTCTAAGAATACACATAGCGAATGGCACACACAAATCTATTGATTAGAACACTACAATGGAAACCAGCATGAGCAATCTGTAGTAGTGCTGCCTCTTGGAATAGAGAACGGATGACATAAAGAGTACCTTTGTGCCAATGTGCACATAACAATAACCACAGTACCGTGAAGATGCACCGTGGTTCTGTATCAGATTGGCATTTCTGTTGCAGTTTTACTCATGAATTTCATAACTTAATTCTGAAGCTTGAAAACACTCCCATACTTGATAATTTGAAGAAACAAAATAGTATCTAGCTAATTAATGCTACTAGTATTTAAACATCGCTGCATCTACCTACACCCTCTCTCTTTCTTTTTCTTGAAGTGAGAATATGGTTTGGGATATCCAAAGCAAAACTTCCTCTTCAAGTCACATGACTTCTAAATAAAAGCAGTGACAGCTGCCACAATGCACCTTCTAGATATGAATATATGCAGGCTAATTAAGTATAAGATACATCCATGCGTGTGATTGTGATTATATCTTTGTGATTACTATCAGTTTTGGTTGAATCTCACATGGAGCATTCATCAACTAACATAATTTTACAGGATGATTCAGTTAAACCGTTTCCTTTTCAATGATCCCAGGTAGACTAAATGAAACTCAGCTGCAAAATCGGAAAGCGTGCATACATTGCTGAAATGATGAGCATACTGTTGCAGTTAAACCACATCTAAAAAAAAAGCAAAAAAGAAAAAGCACAAAAGTGCAGTTACGTACCATCAGTCCACACAAATTGCTCACAAATTAGTACACATTACTTTTGGTTTTTCTTCCAGACAGAGCATGCCAGCACATGCCAAAAATAGTCATAGGCAACATTTTGACACTTACCAACTTCGTCAGGGGCAAACTCGACATTCAGTCCTCCTCTTGAACTGCGGCTTACTTTAGCAGGAACCTTTTTGTCATGAGGAGCTACAGAAAAATAATAGAAAGAAAGGTATTGCCATGTAGCTATCTCTCTGTTTTTTAGCCTTTAAGCAGTGTCCCATACCAAAAAATAGCAATAACACCAGCAGATGGCTGGTGTTACGACACTCATTTGAACATGCACGTTTTTGTGCTAGGAAGACATATTTTCGTGCATATTTTCGTGCATTTGTACTGCATGCAAACTGTAATAAGAAAATTAAAGAGGAGCATAAAGCAAATTTTCTTTTTTTTTGTTCTGTAATGTACACAGCAAGGATATCAGTTCACTTAATGATTACATTTCCTTGGCAAATGTTTTCTATCACTATTAAATATCACTTGGTAAATATATTTGCTATCACAATCTTTTAATATCTTGAGATTTGATTCATCACTGCAGAATTTGGGTGACAAAGGATGCCTACCACAATGTAACCCTACCAATGAGCTGCCTTTCTCATTCACAAATAAAAATTTTCACAACAAAAGTTTCTATACCACCATAAGTGCCACAATGAAATGTGCCTGACAAGTGCCAAGGTGAAATGAAGCTATTTAATCAAGCTACTCAGGTGATTGCACTAACTTAAAACTACACGAATTAAGTTAAGCAAGCACAAGTACAATCTGTAGATCAAATGCCAGAACTCACAGACAATGGTCACTCGTAGCTGATCTTCATCAGACACTCCCGACACATGAAACCTACTAGGGTGATTGACAGGCACTAGCTCCAGAGAACTCAGGTCCACCGAGCATTGGTTCACATCGGACACTTGAAGCACCACTGGACAACCTGCGCGAAACAAACAATGCAGCACCAAATAAATGCAATTCAAGGATGCCTATATGCAGTCTAGTGTCTCAACTGATGTCCCAACTTTGAAAACAATGCAAACAATAAAACAAAAAACAAGAAAGAGCTTATGAAACAGTGCAATAAACACACACATGCACATCTATTCATGAGTATTTTTTTGCTAAACCAGTAGGTAATTCATAGTCCAACATTTCCATGCTTCATTGTACTGTACATATTGCATCCTTTGGCATGTTACATTTAGCTATGTAAAAATATGTGCATGAGACTTGTTAGTGCTTGATCATGTTTCATGTTCAAGGCGACTGTATCCACTTGTGCTATTGCTATCCACTTTAAAAGTGGATAGCAATAGCAAGTGCTATCCACTTAAAAAAATAAGAGTGTTCACAAGATCATATGCGTACTGTGCCTGTCATGTCAGGTGCCCAAATGTGCTGCATTGGTGAAATTTTTCTTTTTGCTTTTTAGCTCATGAAGTGAACACAAATGTATTGCGCTGTAGATAGAAGTAAAAACTGTATGTAACTCCACTGCAAGCTTTTCACTAATGTCACAAGGTGGCAGCAGTGTGCTCCCTATCTGCCATACTGAGAAAACACTCGATCATTGTCGCAAGTTGCAGAGACAGAAAAGTCACTAACTAACACTTTACATGCGAGAAATTTGGCATCAACACTAATGTTGCCTGCAACTGAGCCAAGTCCATACAGCCTCAAGCATGCAACTACTGGTCAGTTTCTGGAAACTGGCTTTTTGGGTAACATTAAACGTTCCCCCACAAGTTGCAGTCAAACACGAGAAAAAGAATTTACATACCTGGCACATTCTCTCCGTTAAACATGATGCTGACCACATGGGGCACAGGCCTCAGAGGTTTGAAGCTGACCAGGCACCGACCACTGTTAAGCACCTGCACTTGGTTGGGAACCTCGCCGTTGTTCACTGATATTTCCAGCTGCCCCTCGCCAGCTCTCGACGCATCCACTGCACATTGTTATAATCAATTTCAATCACCACTGGTGTAATGGCTTCCCAAAAGAATCTTCACTGGTATAAAAAAGCTTCAGGAGTCTTGACATTAAGCTTTTTGTCATTTTCATTGCTTTCTTCAACATGAAAGTTTGTTAATCACTTCGCTGCTGCACAGGGCTATGTTCTGTAAAAGCATCACGTGATGTTGTTTCGGCACCTAAGAATCAATTTTAAATGCTTGGCACGTGAGCCATACTAAAGGATGTTTTGAGATCTTTGTTATATGTATACCCAACTCAAAGTGCTTCCAGCTTATTCCCGAACTAATATTTTTGATGGTCATTAGTGCTACCTAGTGCTCCATCATTTGAATCAACTCCGGAAGATGCTGCAGCTGTTGCCAAGCGCATTTGTCTGCAAACTACAATGCCTCCTTCAGTATAAGATTTTTATATTTTGTGTGTTCCCGGAATATGTTTGACAGTTACTATGTTCTGTGCCTTATTGCAAACTGTTACACCTTCTCAGAATGCAACTGCTTAATTCTTATTTTTGCTTTTGAATCTGTCCTGCCATTCCTAATCTTCTTTATGATTTCATACCCATTGTCATGTTTTTATTACAATACCCCCTTACATAGTGTCCTGCTGTTCTTTTGAGTGACAGAAATAAAAATCATGCTGCAATATAGGCATGAACTGTGTCAATTCAGAGCAAACACAAGAAGCACAGTGTTACATCACTAACACGTCATATATTTTACGTTTAAAGGCTTTCAACAAAAGACAGATGATCAAGTTGACAACATGCTGCATTTATGTACCGTGGGCGTCACTCTTGTGTGGAGCGCAGGAATGGCGGCCTCCGGGGCACTCCGGAGGCAGCCAGCGACGTCTAACGGTACCTGCTGGGTCCGACGTGTAATGGTAGGTGCTGGGCATGCTTGGGTCCAGCAACTACCGTTAGACGTCGCTGGCTGACTCCGGAACGTCCCGGCAGCCGCTGTTCCCGTGCTCTACACAAGGGTGATGCCGACTGTACTCTAGCTTTTGTTGAAGTCAACTATTTACACAGCAGCACTGTTCCAGTTTATGTGCACACAAGCAGCCAAATGTGCACAGAATTGGAGCGAATTAATTAACTGCAAATGAAACCTAAGAAATTAGTGCATTTCATCTGTGTTTACCTGTGACTACTGCAAAAAGACTTTTAGAAAAGCTTCTTGAATACTGAGAATGCCATCTTTTCTCTCACAATGCCAGTTCACAATTCTGCTATGTGCCAAATGCCTTTAATATAGAAGAAAGCACATACTAATTGTATAAGCAGATGAAAAACCATACTAAGTGATCAACTTAAAAGACAATCTCAGTTGGACATGATGGTTATATCTGCCAAGAAGAGCCACTTGCCTTGGAACTGAGATGTTTGGCCTACGACACAGGACTGTGGGACGTCACTGAGGGTGATGCATGAAGCATCATAAGCCTTTGACACAAAGGGACTGCCTGGAACCTTCTGACCACAAGCCGTAACTTCTATTTGGTAGGTGCCTGTAAACCAAAACAGAAAGAAGTCGCAGTTGCTTTGCTCGAAATGCGATGCAGCAACAACTAGTGCATATTACTATGTTTAGTAAGACTCGGACTATTTTTTGTAATATCTGTTGCGCTGTAAAGAAAACGAATAGGAGAAGCTCTGATGTCACTTCACTGCAGCCAGATGTGAAGGATCTGCTGTCTTGGTGGGCAGTGTTCCTACTCCTCCTCTTTTTACCCTTTCTGTCACATCCTTCCTTATAGACCCACCAGCTCGCCTCCCATGGTACCAACATTCAGCTTGCATTTTGCCAAACCACCAGCGTTTTACCACCATTGCACGTAGCACCAATGCTCCGTGCATGGTGCAAGTGCAGACATGCCAATGGCCACACAGTAGCCACTAAAAGAGACAATGTTTGTTCCCTCTACATGACATTGTTACTGAAGCGAAGTTGTTAACGCAACATGGCTCTTTGGACCACCAGTCCCAGTGCTCCTTTGCGAAAAATACATGTGACTTCTACAACACTTTCCTCAATGCAGATGGGCTTTCTGCATCACTTAACTTCTTTCAGCTAAGTTCTTGTTCATTATTGTCTCATGTACCTTGATGTGCACCTGAATTGCTATGCTGCATAGCAATGCTGTTCTCAGTGCCTTACACTTTATCAGCACTTTATGTACAGGGCACAGTTAGTTGGGAGTGTTCGATTATTGGGGAGCGACTACAGCAACAAGTCATGGCAATGACATACACAGCAACTGCGGATGGAAAGTCCTAATAATTGCATTTGCTATAAAAGTGGTCCAAAGTTCCATCACACTGCAAAGCAGTTAGTGGGCATTACTGACAAATAAAGAAAATATATGTGACATCACTGAAACATAACTGAGAGCAATAAGTGTGTATAATGTAACCTTTTTTTTTTGGGGGGGGGGGGGGAGGGGGGACTTACCAGCTTCCAATGCTGTGAACTCCACAACATGGCAGTCTGGACGCTCCACGATGACAGGTTGTATCCTTGCTTTTCCAGGTCCTACATCATTCCATGAACGATGACACAAGTGTTTCACTTCTTTTGATGATGAGCACAGGTGAGGACACATGCACTTAATCTTTACAGGCAATGCACATATGTCTAGGTCGTTCTAGCTTAAGTTAAAAGGAATAAAGGTATATGGGCAGGACATATACGTCACGCAGAGAACAAATAACTAGTTGTATACTGATTAATAGCATATCAAGGAAAGAGAAACACAGTAAGGAACATGACGAGACCCGGAAAAGTGGTGGAATTCGAAATTCACAGGTACAGAGGGCACCTATCATAGAGATTCCTTTTTCAGCATTCCCCAATGATAGGTGCCTATCAATGGAGAATGCTGCAAAAGGCCTATGTTCTTCAATGCACTTTATTTTGCCAGTAATGATCACAATAAATGTGACAATGACAAAATAAGCAGAGTCACAGCTCCAGGCACACCTTTGATGTTGACCTTTATGTCATCTTTGCTGCAGCCTGGAGCGTGCACTTCAAAGCTGGCTGTCTTGCCACAGCTAAATGTCTGCAAGGTCTGGCCCCTAGCAGACACTGGGCCCCGTTTGGGCACGTCTCGAACCTCACATTTCCACGGGGAACCTGCACATACAAAGCCATACGATCGTAACTGTAGTGGAAAAGTAGGAATAAGAATGTACTAAACCTGGTTTGAAGAAAACTATATTTTTCAGCAAGATAAATTAAGTTAGGGCATCATGTAAAGGCATTAAAAGCAAAATGCTTTACACCTTGGGGCGTCATGAAAAAGAAACTAATGATTGGTTTTTACACGTATCATGGACAGATGAAATGTAAACAGCACAATAAAAATACAAATGCAAAGAATGCACGAATTTGCAAGAACAATTTTTCTATCAGTGCAACTCACAACTGGTATGGTCTTACAACAAGATCTAGTGTATGCAGATTACTCCTAAATTGTGCAACAAATTAAATCATGAAAAATTGTGCTTGCAAAACGAAAAAAAAAAGCTGCTTTTTTCAGAAAAATCTTGACATAAGCATCCAGACAAACAAACTGAAAGAAAGAAAATTAAATCACCTGGAACTTTCTCGCCATTGAATTTCATCTCAACTGTGTGCACAGTGGCTGTTCGAGGAACGAATGAGGCAAGGAAGCGATGGCCACCAAGGGGTTTGACGTGGCTCGTGACGTGGTCGCCATTCACCATGATCTCTAGGTTGCCCGAGCCAGCTTCAGCACCATCAACTGTTAAGAAAAGTCATTACTTTGACATCTATGAACCCTGTTTCACTATACAGTGAATAGAAAATGAAGAATAATCAACCTGTGCACAGTTAGAAATAAGGGTATGCACAAATACAGAACCTCGAATTGAATATGCACACAGTAGAACCAACCTGATGTGTTTTTTTACGGGCTTGCAGAAATACAATGTAGTAGCTGGGAAAACTTAGTATGCAAAGAAAAGCTGGACATACAGTTAGCATCACAGAGACTAGGCTTTAGAAACATTATATAACCAGGAAAATGTACTACCGAAGAACATGTTAGCAACACTATTTAAAAAAAAAAACTAGCTTTAAATATCATACTGACTGCCACAAATGTATTTCTTTCTGATGTAGAAAAGTGAAGACAACTAAACGGTACACAGAATGCACATTTATATCTTCCAAAACGAAGAATTCCAATTAAAAGTGGAGGGAATTGAAACTTGATACAACTTAGCAACACTGTAAGAGGGTGCAAGAGAAAGGCCACTACAATTTGTATGATCATAGCAATCACAATGACAGAACAAAAAAATCGAACACAGTTGAATGCATGCAGAACGTTGCCACAAAAAGTTGGTAGTGGGAATGTAATGAGCTCCATAAAAAAATAAAGAAAAATGTACATTGCATTAAACCAGGATAACAAATGTGCATGTATCTTGAACACGAGGCTTCAGAGCACATTCATCGTGCCCCTACAGCTGCGAAGCTCAAAAGTGAAAATGCAGTGTTCTAGTGCTGACAATAGGGACACTCAACTCATAAATAGATTAACTTTACTCCTAATGGCTCAGTAATCATTCCTTCTGTGCAACAATGCTGATGCAACAAAAAACAATCTTCCACTTTTAACTATGTGCTTTCGATACTGCCACTTTTGTTTGAATGCGTAGCAGGTGTGCACGAGAAGCTTACTGTATTATATAGTCAGAAAACTTTATGCACATCCAGACTAACAACAAAAATCGATGCACAGAAAGAAACCAGAAAGCTAGCGAAGTGCCACGATGAAAATGGCACACACTGTGCATTGGAACTGGCTGTAAGTGAACTATCACAAAGACACTGGCTATCAAATTATCAAGCAAGGTGCTAACTGAGTAACAAAAAGATGTAAGATAAATATTCAAAACTTCATAACATTCACACAGTCATAAGTAATGCTACGAGAACACTTACTCTCAAACTCCACAGGTTGTCCAACAACTCCATTAGGAACGTCTCCCACTTTGATCTTGGTGGCATCAAAGGCATGGCTGCGGAACGGGCTGCCTGGCAGTGGTCGTCCCTGGAGCTTCACTTCAATGACGTGCTCGCCAACTTCAGACGTGATGAATTCAACATCTATTTCTCCCGGATGAGGCACATCCATGTGCACAGGAAACTCTCGTCCAGTGGGCGCTAATCGGACAAAACAAGGACAGCAGCACGCAGTCAGCAATGGGAAGAAGAGTTAAGACACCATTTAATATTCACGGATGTTCATAATGATGAACTTACTGTGCGCTAACATTTTCTTCATGGTACTTTTCATGAGCAATTTTTTGAGCACGCAAGACATCATGAACTTTTATATTGCTAAAGCTGCTTGCAATACAGCTAAAAGCACACAACCAAAAGTAAAAATAGTGTATCCATTTATTAGGCAACTTTTACTATTGCACAGCTGTAAAAAGACATCAGCACACACCCTGAAAGACATGCATGACATTACATAATAATGGTAAAAGTTCTACAATAATGTCTGCAGTTCCTTTTTATTTTATCTGTAGAGCATGTATAAAAGGTGACAATATGTTTAGAGTTGACATGGAAAATGGCAGGTCCCCACTCACTCATTACATGTGTCTGTAAAAGGCACTTAATATCTCACGAGGTTTGGCAAGCAGCAATGAAAATGGTGATAAACTTGGCTACAAATTTATATAAATGTATAAATAAAGTACCTAACCAATCCCACAAACTGCAACAAAAAGCATCTTTATAGGCATTGATAAAGAAGCAAGTCCTTTTTGCAAGTATTAAAATAACAGCTGTAAGTGCAGGCAGCTTTAAATGCATCTAGTCAATAACAGTCATAATATACATTAATTGAAATCTAGAGCTCACGGGCCTAGACAGAAGGTTTAGCTTATCTATAAGACTGAACATTTGCGCATCCATTTCCTAAGTAGCTATCAGCTTCACACGAGTAGCTGACACTGTGAATAAATTTTAAAATATATGTTTTCAGGCTGGAGCAACTGGTTCTGAACATTACTTTAAAAGCTGGGAGATGAGCCTGAACCGTTGTGTTCTACACAGTTACTCGTCATTGGGGTAAGGTGAGAGAGGACTTAAGGAAAAGGAGAAGTTGATGATGATGATGATTAGGTGATTCAACTGAACTACTAAATCCACCTACCAGTGATTGTCACCTGGAAGTCATCTCGATCAAAGTCGGGAGCACTGATGCGGAATGTTGCAGGTTGCTTAACAGGTACAAGCTTGAGTGCCTCACCCGATATTTTCACTTGCGCAATGTCACCACCTCCTCTGGGAGCAACTGGGGGAGGCCCTGCCTGCCTTGTCCCCACCACTGTCTTAGTTTCACTGCTAGTCTCGCTTGCCCGAATTCGCTGATGCTCCACATGGTGATGAGTCTCTTGGTGGCTGTCCACACGGTGCTCTTCTTTTGTTATCTGCATGTATGATTGCCATAAAACAATCAGGCAAAATGAAGGAAAAGGATGTGAAGCCAGCAAGGAACAAAACAAAGCTCCTGCAGACTCCTCAACATACAGTCGACTTCTGTTAAGTTGTCATCAGTGAGCTCAATGTACCTTTGAATGTATGCTAAGTGTTCAAAAGCCCCAAGCGACCACCTAAATCCTACAAACACTCTTCCTAATTTGAACACTGCATGATTCAAATCGATCTTTCATGTTCTGATGGGGTCAAATTAATGGAAGCCAGCTCTATCCAAAAATATTACAACGCTGCAGCTAACGCAAAACACCAGTGCATTGGCCAAAGAACCCAAATGCAAAAAGGTTGTGTATTCGTATTTTAAACAATAGCTTAGACATGAAGCTAGAAGCTGCAAAAAACAAACCATTAGCGGTATCCCAAAAAATATGGCTATTCAAGAAACCATCCTATGTGGTGCACCTGAGCTATCAAACAGCACGGTGAATTTCATTTCACATTCTTAGCAGTCAGGGTTATAACCCTATACTCTTTACTAATAATTATAAGGTATTGTTGTGACACAGAATTGGACAGATCCACCTCCCCGCTTCTTGTAGTTGTGGTTCTATGTTCTAAAGTGACCTGAAATTTGCTTCTTCAACTTAGTTTCACAGCATGACCCCTTTTTCTTCGACGTTGGTTATAGCTGAAGAATGTACACTGTAAAGCAGCACATCATTTGTTATGGTAATTAGGAGGATTCAAATGACAGCTCTGAGAGTTATCGGTCGCACTTAGGTGCATAAGAGCCTCGGGCCATACCTGTCGCTGGGCCACCACCGGTGGTGTCATCTGCCTCATCTCTGGACTCTTGCGCCGCTCTAGCGTTGCGGAATTCCTCGAACTTGAAAACTGCTCTTCCCTGTTCCCATTCCTCTCCTCGGACAGGGCTCGGCTCTGGTTTCGAATTGACGGCGATGGAACGGCTGGCGCAGGCTTTCTGGGTGTGGGAGGTGGTGGCGCCTTGCTTGTGTGCCGTGATGAGGGCCGTTCCGGTGTGGCACCTCGAGGCGGTGTCGAAACAGTTCTGCTTGCAGAACTTTCAATGTTTGTTCTTGTTGCGTGGGTGAGACTTGTCTCTTGTCGTGTAGATGTTGTCGTCTCGATACGGGACTGAAGGAACTCAAGAGCATTGCGTGACACGCGACCGTCAGGGTCGGTCTTTGTTGGGGATGTGACTCGAGATGATGCCAGGGAGGAAGGGAAGAAAGATGATGCGGAGCTGGACACACGATCCCCACTAGGTGTTAGCGTGCGTGTAAAGAAGGCATCGCTGAGCGAACTCGGAGACTCTGGCTCATCAGCAGTGGAGACTATTGTGAATGGAGAGCCTGCGAGAGGACAGCATAAACAAATTGAGCCATGTAGTTTACAGAACATGCTGAAGTTTAAAATATAATTAATATTACAGTGCACTGTGATATCACATCTGGCCCAGGCATGAGAAAACATGTGCAAAGCAGCTCACACCAATAAGCTGTCGCAATAATGTGTGCCCCTAGATTAACATCATAAAATAATTTACATACATCCCACTGTCAACGGACTAAGCTCAGATGCACAGACCATGAGAACTAGAGCTTAGCAGAAAGAAGTAGAAAGCTAACCCAACCACACAACGTGTGTGAAATTAGTTACTGAAAGACAAAGTGCTCTTTCCTTCAATTTACATTTATTTTTTTCCAAGCAATGAAGGTGTTTCTGGCTACTGTACTACACTACTTGCAACCAAGAAGTTAGGAAGGTCAATGCACTGCGTATCAGGAAGCTTACCATGTACTTCGACGTTGTTGAATGTGGCAAAGATCTTGTAGTGACCTTCTCTTGAAGGTAAGAATGAGACTACGTAGATGCCATCGCCTCTCTCATCTGTGCTGACTGGAACGTTGTGACCATCAATTTGTACCTCCAGCTGAACCTTGCCCCAGCCGGCACGACTTGCATCACACTCGAAAATCACCTCCTTTCCCATTTGCACAGCACTGGGACCATTCATCTGTGAACAGCATGAGAAACAGTGTCTTTGACATAGAACAGTGAGTGGAATATGGTTTTGACAATAATGCAACCTAAATTAAATGATCATTTAGGCATGACAAAAATGCAATAAAACAATGGCATCAAGATGTGGTTGAAAAAGGGCAGTGAAATATCTCCTTTATCAGCATAACTGAGTCATGAAATATACAAACAACGGCTAAGCATAGCAACTTGTATTATTAAAGCCAATGCCCTTCAATGCGAAATATATGGCTACAAAAATGAAGGCGTTTGCCATCATCCTGAAACAACCTACAGTCGGCAATGCTTATAGCCAACTTTATCACATGCAAACAGTAGCCTCAAGTAAAGTATGACAGAATCTAAGGAACTCTGTTCATTTCAATATTAAGCATATGCTCATCAGGGGTTTAACTTTTAACTATGAAGAGTGATTCACCTTCAATGGTGCCAGCACACATGCAAAGAAAATGTTCATTAAGCTTGAATGCTGTACAAAATACTCACTGTGACTTGTGTTGGGTCATAAACATAACATGTGAAGGGACTGCCTTGGATGTGCTCGCCAGAATAAGTAACATCAATTTTCCATTCACCTAGAAGACAGGTAGGTAAGACAAGACAAGTATAAAACAGTTTATACAGTCAAGGCACCTAAAGAACTAAAGGACTGCTCAAGTTACTCTGAGAAATATGCTAAGAAATTTGCATATCTGAAGAACAAAACTAGAGAACAGAATTTTAGGAAACGATTGGCACTGCATGAAATTTCTAAATGTGACATTAAAATAGCAGAAATAAATTGTAACAAATAAAGAACCAGTGCAGTTTAGTCTCGCTTCTTTTTTTTTTTGAATAAATGCAGGACATGCATTACTGAGCCTGCATGGGCTCAATTATAGCAACAGGAAGCCTACGTTCCTGCAGCTGTAATTCATTGAAAGCTTTGTATACTTAGTGTGCTTGAAGTGGTTTCAGATTTAAATAATTTTAGCGCTTTCAATTACCAATCGAACAAAACACCTCTTGTGCTGTCTTCTGTAACACTGAGTAGGGAACCTTTCACAACTTGTATGAGTATGTGCACCAGGTTAGCTGTCTTCAACCAAAGGTTACAGTCCTCTGAATGACACCTTACTATGTCAAGGCTACTTTTGTGTGGCATATTAAACTCCCGAAAACCTTTAAAAGGACAGTGATGCGACTCTCAATTAATTGTATTGTCATTTACAGGTACTCTTGTGTACCTAATGTCTACAGCTCTTAATGTTTTTTGGAGGGAAATGTTGCAGTTTATGTAGCAAATTTTGCACAGCTATGCTGTTGGAGCTTATAATGTACCAAGCACTGAAGCTACAAAGGATATTTCAAATGTCTTTTCAATTAATTATTAACATTATTTCATCATGACCCTGGTGTGAAATGCATAACAACTTTAATGCAGTTCTTGTCCTGTTTCTTTCAACTAGGGATAGCAGAAGGACTTGGGTTTATGTAGGGTCATTTGTATAAGAAATTTACAAGAAGTCTGCAGTGATATTTATATCTCACTAACTTTTAACAATGCTTTGTAACGATGCCTAGCACAGCAAGTCCTCGTAAACAACACAGGCAAATTCAGTGCAAGCTCAAAAAAGAAAAAGAAGGCACCAGTGTGACTGCATTCAAACTCACCAATTTCGTTTGGCATAAATGTAGATGTGAAGACACCGTCAGTTTCCTTGACAGTGCATTCCATGGTCTTGCCACTTGGTGCAACAGCCTCTACATGGATGTTACCTGTCCCAGCGCCATTGGAGCTGATCTGCTTGGCGAGAAAAACCACATAAACCAATCATTAAGGGAGCTCATTAGACTTGCATGCTTTAAATGTAGCATGGAAAGGTGCTCTATAGCAGGTACTCAAATGCATTCAGAAACATATTATTGCATATTCCTGGCATTTGGCATTTTGAAGCACTTCAAGTAAACTTTTCTACATGATCTGGGTCTCTAGACTGAAGGTTGTGCAGAATAAGGTTTCTGCACAGGAAGGCTGAAATAAGACTTGGCACTGCTGTATCTGAGTGAACAAAACTGCCTAGCAAAATCGTTTTGTTTCTCACTTGTAATGAAAAGAAAATAATGCCTAGCCTGGGTGTTGGTTCACAAGTTTCCAGAAGGCCCCATGGAAGTCAATGCAATTATTATCCTCAGTCAATTAATAAGTATGCACATTGCACACATGTGAGCAAGGGACCTGTGGAATTGTAAGTCTAGCCACAATCAAGGCCTGTCCATGCCATGTTTCAATCAACATCAGCAAGACATAATACAGAACAACCACATCCAAGGAGAGACCATGGTCTCAGACATAGTAACTAAGGCTCAAGAGTGTTGATTGAGATAGCTGCATATTTGGGGACAACATTCTGTGGCATCGAAGGGAAAGCTACAGTGGGGGAGCTTCTGCAAATGTGTTACCGTGCCAAGTAGTCTGGCAGCGCTCGGCGGTGCTTTTGGTTTCTCGGACACTGAATCCACACAGCTTCCATGTGCGACGGTTTTGCATTTGCCCAGACGTGGAAGGGAAAAGCCACAAAATAAGACAACTTCAACACTCAGTGGTGTATTCTGTCTTATTTAGCCATAGTAAATAAGGTGTTTATGTTTTCTCTTCCCCAGCTTAAACTAACGTGGATGAAAGCGCGGGACTTTTTTCAGAAGCACTCTTGCTTGTGCTCACTTTATCGCCGTAGCTTTCCCGTCATTGCCACAGAAAGTTGTCCGTGAGTATATTAAGAGATGAGAGCTACATTTTGATGACAATAACCATGATTTATTTTGGCAGCAGAAGACACTCACCAAAAGATGTCCACGTGTAAATTTAACACTGATCATAGAAAAGAAATAATAAAGAGTTAGGCAAGTTAAGTTAGATTATGTTCAGGAGCATGAACACTTACCAGCACTTCAACCAGAGATCCAAGGGCACAGGGGTCGATACCAGAGAAGAGAATGCGCGAGATATCCGGATGAACACGGACGTGCATGGGGCAGCCAGTCACCAATTCTCCTTCGCAGTACACGCTTAGCTGTTGATTGGCCAAAGAAACAATAGAAAGAAAACAATTGCCACATTTTAGATCAAAAGTGCACTTCTTAATGGTGTAGCACTTTTAAAACCCAACATGCTTGACTGTCGAATACTAAGATGCAAATTGCACAAAGATGACCGTGATTTCATTTCAGAAACTACCCCCTGAAAACATGTTTTCAGTGATGGCTTCTACATGTTATATTGAATGTAAACTTAACATTGCCACTAGATTCTAAAACACATTAAATAACACATCGTTAAATGCTTGTGGATATAAAAGAGTGACATTGTAAAATATTGCTTGCATGGACACCCTCAAATCAAAATGCAACCTTGTTTAAGAGGATGCTAAGCTTTAGGCCAACTCCAATTTTTCTATTCAAGCAGTACATGTGAAATGCAGAAATGATGTCATTAGACAACCGATGAACCAATTTAAATGAAATTTGCTGCATTTAAGAGAGAAAGCTGAATTGTACTGACTGTTAGAAATATAATATTGGTCTAGGCCTGCATAGATTTTACACAAATTTCCGAAAATTAGTAAGTTCAAAAAGGAACTGAAGCACAAAGTTTACAAATCCATAACTTTGTACCAAAAACAGATACTTCTATAGCAGTTCTGTAAACTACATCTGTCAGAAAATCTGAAGTGGACAAATGACATATGCAAGTTCAAAGCTTATGTGAAAGTATTACAATTTTTATGAGGATCTTGCAAAAGTCCTACTCACAAGTTAGTGGTAGTACATTTCAGAGCATTGCATAACACATCAATCTGTCTGCCTTAGATGTCTCAACAGATGCAACTTAAAGATCATGACATTTTTCATTTCATGGTATCAGAGTTGTAAGCTTCCTACTTGTCTCTTCCACTTCGCAATTATCCAAATGTTCTTCAATTGATGGCCTAAGTAAAAATAATCTGCTCGCGACAGTATAAATGCATCAAGCCTCAATAAATATCCCATACATGCAAATTTACTTCAAAAGTGCAGCCACCTCTTGTTCGGTCAGGCAAAAGAATGAATGTCAGAACTATAAATTTAGTGCAGTGGGTGCCAAGCAAGCCGATTTCTCCATTCGCATGTATATTTAGATGAGAGATTCTGGAGTAAAGGTTCCTGTTAATCATAAGTGGTCACCCAGCTTTAGTAACAATCATCACCTTTCACCATATCTTCAAAAATATTTGTTTGTAAATCCTCAGAAACTGCAGAACAACATTCTCTCCCAAACTTGCCATCAGTCATGTCAGTTTTGTTTGCTTGCTGTCTGTCATATTCCTTCACTTCAGGCTAAGGTGTAAGCTGAAAGTTTGAAGAAGCACAATGTAAAAGCATGACACTCACCGCATGCATTCCTATTTCAGCAGGAACAAATGTGCCTGAACCCCCACTCTGGTTCAGTTGCAGTTTGCACTCGACCGGAGTGAGCGATGGGCCCCGAACTTCGGCTCGAACTTGCCTGAGGTCCACTTTGCCCTCTTTTATGTGCACCTTGAAGTGAGCCTGCATGAGCAGATGCCACGTGAATGCTGGCCGATCACCAATACTATACGAATGTGAGACTATTGAAATGATCGTTTCAACTTTTCACCTTTCTTTGCTCTAAATGAAGGTCCTCAACCTCGAAGCCCTAGAAAAAATACTGGCAAGCCTCACAAGTGCCCTAATATTTCAACGAGTATCAACACAGCAGATGAGCAAGCGAGCCAGAGCAAGTGCCAAAGCGTTGCAATGTCCTGCTCCCACACAACCACCTTTTGCATTGCAACTTCACGACACATACGACACATACATACACCGCACAGGAAACAAAACAGAAACTGGTTCGTAGAAAAGCTGTAATAGTAAGTTATTTAAGGCATTCTGAGGCTTGCTGATACTTTTCCTGGGTCTCAAGGTTGAGTATTTTCATTTAAGGCAAGAAATTTAAGTTGAGAAATGTCATGTCAGTAAGACGTGCTATAGGGCAGCAATGAACAAGGCAAAACAAACACACATACTACACTTTGAGAATGCTCTCAACATTTATTGAGCACTACACTGTAACTATAGCCCAACTTTTCTTTTCGAATTCTTATAGCCTAAACTGTGGCAGTGACATTGCAATATGAGATGCCACAAGGCAATGAAGATATTTCATAGATCTGAGGTTTTCTTCTGAATGAAATGCACATGAAAGTTATCAATTGAATTATTGAATTCTATTTTTACATGTAATAAAATATTTCTCTGATGAGGTACAGTTAATTTAGCCTCAGCCAATTATTGCTACAACTGGAAATGTCCCAGGGAATTCACCCAAGAAATTGAAGGTAGCTTAAAAAGATGTCTCTGGATTCTGGCTCATCTTCTGGCATACCAAATCTCAGTGTTTGTTAATCGGTTCAAAGGCACGCACCAAAGGGCACGTCCTGCATGACCCACGAAATCGCAGCACATTTTCAGGCACACTCTCAACCTTGTGGCCACAACAGATGTGCATCTTAAAAACGTGCTTCCTAATTAAGCGTGTTAATAAATAATCACTGATTTCAATTTATTATGTTTCTCAATTCAGACACTGATTTGAAAGAAGAGGCTGCTATTTCGAATATCTAGTAAATCTCAATAAGCAAGTAAAGAAGACTGCAAATATCCTTGAAAAAAAGTGCACTTGAATAAATGTCAGTTGCAAGAGAGTCGATATGTGCAATCTTTTAAAAAAACTGTGTTAACAATTTACGTCAGCAAGAGGAAACTGAATTCTCTATTTCTGTAGAGCTATTCAGCATGTAAATATCAATGTTTGTCAGATGGGGTAACATATAGTGTATATAATTTTTTGAAGAATGCCAAGGTCTGATAAACCTGCAAGCATCAGGACAAAAGAAGTTGTAGTAAGCTGAAAAGTGTCCCATGCTACCATTTTATGCATGTTGCCTGTCTTGCATCCTGTGCACAAAGTGCTGCAGAGCACACCATTCATTCATTCATTCATTCATTCATTCATTCATTCATTCATTCATTCATTCATTCATTCATTCATTCATTCAATGTGCTTGTGTAAAATATTTTTTTGCTGGCATGACCACAAGAAAGGTAAGGCTTCACTAAGTGCTAGTTTTGAGGTCACAAAGACATAATCCCAAAGTTTCTTTTAAGTATGAAATCTCATCCCTCAGTGCTGTTGCACATGAGTTGTCAATCATGTTATCCTTACTTAAAATACAACCACAAGCTAATAAAGCCACCTTGCTTGATGCTGCAAAATGTGATATTCGATTAGAGCATAAAAAGAAAACTTCATCTGGTTTGCAGTTTAGTGTACAGGGTGATCATTTTATGTGTTTACAAAATTTTAAAAAATTGCCTGTTGCAGATAACATAACTCTAGTTCTTGAGCTGGATTATTTAGAGAGGCAGACATTAGTTGCATGAGAAATCGAAACACATATTCAACTAATTAACAAAAATTCACTAATTAACTTCCTAATTAGTTACTTTACAGCACATATTGGAATTTGCAAATTGCGGCCAGTGAATTTGCGAGGCATATCCATTTGGAATGAAATTCCAGAATGATACCAGTTTGGAGATATGTGCCATCAAACTCACCAGAAGATCGCACTGTTGTTCCACTTACTTTTTTAACAAAATGCTCTTTTATGTATTGACACACAAAAGTATCTGGAACGCCTATGTATTCTGTCCCACACTTTGGGAAATAATATCACTAAACAAGTGTCATCCTGGAGATTCATTTTAAATGGCTAGGTCTTGCAAGCTTACCGGCTACAATTCGTAAATTGCAATATGTGCCATAAAGTAATTAATGAAGAAGTTAGAGAATTTTGATTAATTAGTTGAATATGTGTTTTCATTTTTTGTGCTAGTAACATCCGCCTCTGTGAATAATTCAGCTCAAGGACAAGAATTATGCTATCTTGTACAGGCAATCTTTCAACATTCCCTAAAACTTAAAAATGATCACCCTGTATACACGAATACACAAATAAGAAGTTTTGGAATGTCTGCAATACTTACAGGCTTGTTGACGTGAACATTGTTAAGGTCGGTGCCCGTAACGGTGAGCTTATCTCGTGGCCTTCTTTTTGGTGGGATGCCTTGGAACCTAGCCACATATGCCATGACACCTAGTGGTTGTACTTCAGGATCTGCCAGCTCCTTGGCTGTCAGTAGGGGATCCACACCTAGGTACTTGCCACCATTGATACCTGTGTGTAGGGAATGTGTTCAGTCATATTGGACAGAAAATGCAAACTCAGTGGCAGAAAAAGTCACAGCACAGCACAAAATCTGGTTAGCAATCACCATAACATCTCCAGTGATCCAGAGGCTCCCTTCAGTATAAACTCTGGTAAGCTGTACTGTTTAGGCACTTTTGTTTAGGTTTCCATGGATTCAGTGCACCTTTAACACAATCTTCTCGCAAGACAAATAGGTTACAAATGACCCTTCATGTTCACCTTAAAAGAAGCCTGCTGTATTTTACACTTCCTTTATGTTACCTCAGCCTGGTTTACATCTATGAATGGTAGTAACAATGCATGAAAAACTTGCATGATGCTATGTACATGATGCATCCAGCATATATCATCAAAAATATATAACATAAGTTTCAGGTTGTGTTTTTACCACAAACCAGCCCCCATGCAAGCCTTTTTATTTATGTATTTATTATAAACCTTCCGAGATTGCCTGTGCATCACCATCTGTGCGTGCCAGCCCATTGCAAGCACTATTGAAAGCACAAGCAGAATGGCAGCACAAGCTTTTGTCACAGAGTTGCCAGTCTAATGAGCTCATGTGTTGAGTGTGCAATATAAGTACAGTATGCCCTTATTAACTCGAACTGTGATATCTTGAAATATCGGTTAAGTCGAAATTTTATATCATGGACACTCCAGGCAGATTTCCACTGTTGTCGTCGGTGTCACCGTGATGGTCCACATAAAGTCCAAGTATGATAACATTGCGACCCCGCTCCGTGTGCTGTAAGTGCGAGGGAAAGCTTGCGGGGGTGAGCCGAGAAGGACGGTGGCTTGATGCAGCGGCGTCTTCTCACGAGCGCAAGGAAGAAAGGCTAGAAGGGTGCGCATCGTCTTCTTACGCGTGCAAGGGAGGTAGCTGTGAAATGAGCGCACGTTAGGAGGGGGGAAGGGGGTAAGTTAGCGTGCATCTCCTCTTCTGCTCCGGCTGTGGCGGATAAGCGCGGCAGCACGCACGTCTCATCTTGGAGGTAATTTGCGATGATTTTGAAGGCTAAGTGGCCTGAGACACGTAACTGCTTAGCGTGTGCTGCGTTCACATTGAAGCGAGAGGCAGCACGAAGGGAATTCACTTGCCACTGCTGCCACTCTTCATCATGCCAGCGTCTGACAGCGAGTGTCCACTGGTCATCGAGTCAGATGTGTTTGCTTGTGCGCATGTGAGAATCTGCTTATTAATTTAGTTAGTAAGCAAATGTTTACAGCAGTTTATGCAGGCGATAAAACGACTAACCTTACTTCGTATAGCTGTCTAATAATTTGCTATTGAAATCAATGCTTCGCCTTTTGGGTGAAACTGCGACTTTTTTTTTTTTTTTTTCTGGCTGTGGTTTCAAGCTATGTGTTCTTCAACACTTATCTTAAACAGTTTTTGTGCCGGACTACAGATATCTCCGGACACCCCGCCTGGAGATACACAATATTGCATTAGGATCAATTGTCCAGACTCTGCGTGAAGCATGCTGCCTTGTTACAGTGCCAGTAATGCCGTTGCCCCAGACGCCGACATGTCCAGTGCCAATGCACACGAAACTGCTTGAGAATATTACTGGCGGCATTTATGAAAGGCTTCCTGTGATATATACGCCGCCAGCAGGCTCATATTTTCGTGATTTCGCTTATCTCGAAACTCCTCTTATCTCGAAATTTTTTGCCGATATTTACAGTTTCTGTCATTAAAGGAGGTTTATTGTATTGCAAAGGTGTATGTATATATAGTATGTCCCAACAGCAAAATAAGCCTTCAGGTTCCAAATACAGCATTAAGTATGAGAAGAGTTTCCATCTATTTTCAGGCATGAAAGGGAATGTTTCGGCAACTGGCAACCGTCATATGTTCCACAATGTTGTACATATGGCATTGAGTTAATACTGGCAAACACAGTAAAAATGTGTGCGATAAATCGTTACATATAAAGTATTTCACATTGTGAGTGGCCATGGAAGTAGAGGTTTTGGCTTACAGCCATGACAGCAAATTCTAAAGTAAGCTGTCTGAAAAATGATAGTGCTCTTCAGGATATCAGATTGTACAACCGCATTGAGCACACCATAACTGCAGAAGCGATACAGATGCTACAGTGCATTATATGAGCACACAACACAAACTTACCCTTCTGCAAGTTTGACTCCCACTGTGATCGGTCCCTGCTGAGGTGTTCAAAGTCCTCGATGGTAGCGCCAAGCGAGTGCACAAGAGAGCACAAGGCCAGTCCGTCATTCCAGTCACTCTGAAATATACACAAGTTGTGAATGGTTAAGAAACTTGGACATGGCTATATAAAAAAAAAATGCCAGTAGTAGAGTTTGTGTAGTATAGTAGTTTCTGTGCTCACACCATTAGTTTGTGTGAGCACAGCTCCATTCATACAAAGCTCATGCTGGTCGCATTAGCTGAAGCAGTGGGGCCTCCCCTGGCAGCCATTACGTTCGATTGCCATAGCCTATCGAATTTCCCCGTATGCATGCAGTAAGTATAAAAGGTGTCTTTCTGCGAGGCACGCAGCGTGCTGAGGGATTTCTTATAGTAAAGAAATGCCTCTTATCCCTTTTGAAACAGGGCAGCCACTTAGAGATATCCACATGAGGGTGCCACCTCCCGTGAAAAGTATGTGTGTCCTAGAGTGGCCTAGAACACTCGCCCATGATCCGTCCGCTCATGCGCATTGTCAACCACAGCAGAATCAGCGAAGGCCAATGGTTCTGTTTCTCACTCCTGATCAGTTGACGTACGCAACCTGTCGCCAAGGAGCCGTAGCTAGCCACCCTCCACATTCGTGCGTACGTGTTTACAAAGACAAAATAATGTCACGCAAACAGTGGGAAATGCTCTATGCAAGCATGCATTGATGCGAAAAACAAGCAACACCGCATATCTGCGTTCATTGAAGCAACTCACGTAGTATACCCTCCACCGTTTTGGTGTTCAGCTGAGCCGAGGCGTGTCAAGGTTTTTCTCGACGGGTCTTTCGAATAAATAAATAAAACCCAGATTTCCACTAATTATTTGTTAATACAAACCAACAAGCCCTGCACTGAACAAACACGACCGAGCAAACAAGCACAGGCGAACTTGACTGTCACAGTGAGCTCACAGCCCGCTCCCGACTGTTCCCGCATTGACGCGATTTTGAGCGCGCCCGGGTGGGTGAAATGCAACACGCACCCAGCGTAGGTGGTACAACAAATATGCGGTGCTTCAGTAAGTACAGTGAAAGTAAACGTAAAAAGACCCATGTTTGTTTTGACATAATGTCTGAAACATCTAGCTGACATGCGAGGTATTCACAAATTATAATTTTATTGCGATAGCAATTATATGGACACTCCAGGCGAATTTTTGCTGTCGGCGTTTCCGTGATGTTTCGTATAAAGTTGAAGGGCGATAACGCCGTCGCCGCGCGCCGCATGCTATAAGTGCGAGTGAAAGCACGCGAGGAGAGCCGACGATCGCAGCTGAATCGCGCAAGGGAGGAGGGAGGAAAGCGGGGAGGAAACGTGGTGTCGCGCGCATGGGGCCGGGGTGAAGGGAGGGGGGCGGCATTGTACAGCCGGCAGCAACTACGCATTGCGCGGCCGCGCGCACCGTATCTTGAAAGCGATCTGCGTCTAGGTGCGACGGAGGCTCATACCTTTGTGCATGCTGCGTTCTTGCCGCTAAGTTTGCGTTGAAGCGATGCACAGCACGAAGGTCACTTCGTTCGCTGCTGCCGCCGCGCTCACGGAGAAAGAATAATTCCTGCTCTGTGTCCGCGTTTCCTCACGCCAGCGTTTTGACAGCGAGTGTCCGCGGTCATCGAGTGTTATGTGTTATTTTTGTTCATGTTTGCCTGTGCGCGCTGACACCGTGCTTGTTAATTTAGTTAGTAAGCGAATGTTTGCAAGTTTATACGTCCGATAAGTCTACTATCCTTACCTCATATAGTTGCCGCAATCTGCGCATTCGCTATCGCGATCAATAGTTCGCCTTTCGGGCAAAACTGCGACGTTTTTGGTGAACATGTCGTAGTAAGCCGACAGTGCTTTCCCACATATTAGGAGTGCGTCTCCAAAACGCACCGAGGAGCGCTTAGATTTACTCTACTGTTTTCATCAAAATCCTTCTTGCACGCCGTGTGGAAATATAGAATATGAAACTGTAAAATGGACAGGGAGCGACGATAGCAGAAAGGCCAGGGTAAAGAAGAGAACTATTTACTATTTACATATATACAACAGAGCGACTATAGGTATAAATGTTATCCGCAGAAACGATGACCTTACGGTGAAGTTCGAGATGCGAAGGTGTGGCAGCCGCCCCTGGATCCACCGCAGAGTGGCCTTGTACCCGGGGCTGTCCTCGTTGATGAAATAGGAGAGGTAGGTCATGCCGGACAGCTCGTCCAGGTTGGGGCTCGCCAGGTCCTCGGGCGTCAGAATGAGCGGCACGCCAAACTCCTCGCGCGCCTTCTCCATGGCCACCTGGCAGTTCTCCTGGCTGCACAACGCATCAATTAAAGCGGTGATCATCCTTCACCAACAGCCAATTATAACTAGAAACCGAGTAGACGCTGTCAGAATTCATGACGTCACGTTCGGGCATTTCCGCGGTCCGGCTGGCCACCTGTCTTTCGTTTTTGCATCTTTTCTGGCTTAGCGAGCCTCCTTTCACGGTAATACAGTGGTCGTCGTGTTATTGCTCATGCGCAATATACTAACACTGCATAATTTAATGTTAACCTTTAACGTCCTCTCAATGGAATGTAGAAAAGTCTGAAATATCCTCTGACCAGTCTTCCCTTCTGTCGCTTTGGCCAGTTGCACTCTTGCGACACATTCGTTGGACACCATCTTCACACAAGTAAAGATCGAGTGCTCTCAATAATTTCTCTTGTATAGAGACTACATTAATTAAGTGCGCTCAGGTAGAGTCATCGTGAACTGACGGGAGCTTTGCAAGTGTAGTGCTCTACGGATAGCCGGAAGTGTCTGCGTGCCTGATTGATCTCAGCGAAGGAGGAAATGAGGGAGGGTGGGGGGTCGCTTCCTTAGGCTATGGAATCTAAACATTTTAACACTCTCAAGGGTGAATAAAGGGTGCTTGTTTGCCTCATGAGCCTCATGAGTAACACCCTTGAGGACGCATAGTTGATGGGGACAAATTAAGTTTTCTTTTCCGGCGACCTTTCGTGGCAAGTAAACATAATGATAGCTGCGACAAACGACATGAAAAGTGCACGAAATAAACTTCCATACCTATGAAACTCTAAAAATCTCGCGTGTCAGATATTTCAGCGCGCTAACAGATGGTCAGAGTTAATACAAATTATTCAACTAAGTGGCTTCCCCCCTTGTCGCAGGTGTACTTTAAGCTGACTATCGTGCACAATATTTTTTATATATCTTTAAAGGTAAAGGTGTTAGCCATGGGACAAACCAGCACCCTTAATCGTCTAAAACAATTTAGAGTCCCCATGCATACAGTATGGCTGGAACGGAGTAATGGCAGGCAAACAACCACTGCTCACTATGTCGAAGCAGTACAACGCGAAAGGCCCCAGGCTATTCGTATGAGCTGTAAAAAACTTCTACAGTTAAACCTGCTTATAACGAACCTCCATATAACGAATTCGTGGATATAACGAAGTTTTTCTATTCCCCGCCGTTACTCCATAGAAGCACGTGCATTTGAGACCTCTACGTAACGAAGTGGCAGCGGCAGACCCCCTCGAAATAACGAATTTTCCCTCGCCGACAACCTAGAGATTTCGCCCCAAATGTCATTTTTGCGCGAGCAGCAACCGGAAGCACCTTCTCCGCCGCGACGGAATGCGAAGCGGCGGCGTCGCGCTTTGCGCGCTCAAATTCACGGCGACTGCGAGGCGAGAGCGAGCGCAGGTGTGCGTGCGTGCGAGCGTGCGGGAGGCGGGCCTGCATCCCTCCACCCGGCGATCTTGCCGCCGCGGGCGTGACCGTTCCCCCTCCGTTCATTCAAACCTGATCCCTCCGTTTGCTGCAGCTGGCCTAGCCGGCCAAGCCGGCACTCTCCTTTTCCTGTTGATGTTGCCGAAGGAAAAAAAAAAACGATTTTTTTTCAACGCGCTGGCAGCGCCACTCTTTGGTTACTGCGCAAGTCTGCGCTTCACTTCATTAACCTGACACTAGGTGACACTATACGACGCTACAACGACATCGTGTCGCTCGCTCTCCGTTTCCGACGCCTCGCGCTTGTGCGAAACGACACGCGTCCACGTATCCAGTACCTGGTGTGACATTCCAAGGACGAGTGCTTCGACCAAGAAACGCAAGATATTGACCTTGTCTGGATTTCTCTTTGAAGATAAGCCCGCGCGGGCGCACACTTTTTCCACATCGCAGATCGCTTTCAAAATACGGCGGCCGCCGCCGAAGTAAACGCCTCCCTTTCTCGCCTCCCCCGCCGTGCCTAGCGGGGAAGCGCCCCCCCCCCCCCCTTCTCCCTCGCGCGCGCGAGATTGAGTCGGCTGACCCCCCCGCAAGCTTCCACTCGCACACACAGCGTACGGCGCGCGGCGACGATGTTGCCGCGTTTGGACTTTACACGGAACCTCAAAGCGACGTCCACGGTGACCGTACAAATGCGCTTCGCAATAAAATGTGCTTCTGCGCGGTTACTACTCCGACGGCGACATCGAATTCGCACCCCCTACCGACAGCTTCTCCGCGTTACCGAGAACTTATCTCGAAGACCATGCTTTTGTGCGCGGCTATCGGCAACAGCTGTACGAGCAGGAAATACGTCATGGTGGCCATGTTGTAAGCTCACTATCGCTGGCGACTGTCGTCCGGGCGTCGCAACTCGAGAATCGAACGTCTGCGCACATGAGATTTTGCCGATTTTGTGCCTGTGCGTGTAGAACAAGAAAAAATAGTACGCACTAACCGTTTGGTGGGCAATGAGCGACTACGGCTTAAGCGGTCAGCCAATACATGGAGTTCAATGGGGGCTGGGTGGGGGAATCTTCGCGACTACGTTTAAACCGCAGTTACGCATTAAGCGGGTACGTATTAACGAGGTTTGACTGTACTATCATTACTTCGTATATTACTCGTTGCTTCGCCTTTCGGGCGAAACTGGGACTTTTTTTGCTCATCGCAACTTTAGTGTATTGGGAGTAAATCTTGAGCGATAGTAGATACGTAAGCGTTTCTTTTTCGGATTTTCGTGCCGAACCTGCATATAACGAAATCCTCTTTATAACGAAGTTTTCGGGAATTTGTCAATTTCATTATATCCAGGTTTAACTTTATATGAAAGAAATCTCAATTGCCACATACCCCATATATCAATTATACCATGCATGAGCACGTATGTTTTGCATGTGGCCTCATATGATATACTACGGGATGATTGTTCTTTCTTTTTCTTTCTGGGGTTTTACGTGTCAAAACCAGTTCTGATTATGAGGCACGCCGTAGTGGAGGGCTCCGGATTAATTTTGACCACCTGGGGTTCTTTAACTTGCACTACAACGCAAGCACACGGGCGTTTTTGCATTTCGCCTCCATCGAAATGCGGCCGCCGGGGCCGGGATTCGATCCCGCAACCTCGTGCTCAGCAGCGCAACGCCTTAGCTGACTGAGCCACCCCGGCGGGTTACGGGATGATTGGATATATATGTGTGGGCTTATGTGGCATATGCACGATTTATTATTTTTTTAATGAGGTTGAATCAAGTACACTGTATACGCCAGCAGCAAAGGGCAATCACTGCGGCCTGATTGAACCCGCACAGGCCAGCTATCTTCACTTTCAGTCCGCGTTGACAATGTGTGTTCTGAATTCCACTATTGCGCTCTCCCATGACCTGGTGATTTTCCTTCAAAATTATACAAAGCGCGCGAATCTGCAACAAGATGCCACTTGTGACCGCACTGCCTTTGTTACGAAACCTAAACAAGCTGACGTTGTCAGACGCAGATCTGGTCGCACTTCACTTTTGGCCTACTGCACGAACACATGTAATGCTCACAGTGGCGCTTCTGGTATTATTTGGTTAGAGCACATAGAGCAAATGTAACTTTGGTGACAGTCGCCTACAAGTATACGTCATACTACTTCGGTGCTATGAGGGGGTCACACACACACACACACAACACACACACACACACACACACACACACACACACACACACACACACATATATATATATATATATATATATATATATATATATATATATATATATATATATATATATACACACTTCCAATTCAGCGTGCACTGCATGATCGACTACAGCGAGGCAAAAATGGCGAGCTAAGTGGGTGGGCGGGCAGTGGTGATATGGGCCATGCGGGGGCAGGCAAGGACTGTCAAGTGTGGTTTCACGCCACGTCGTCCTAGTATGCTTCTTTTGTTGTTGACATTGTCACGCGCTACAGATATTTGTCAGATACTGTCACGCGTTACAGAGTGCTACAGTGCGAAAACCGAAAGAATCACCGAAATTTATAACTAAGACTTTGGACAGCGGCCCCACAGACCTGGGCGGTGATATCGTAGCGATGCCCTTTCCCATGCTATTCCTTTTCGCGCTTTGTCAAAAGCGCGAAAACGGGGTAACGTTCTCATTCATAACCCCCCCCCCCCCCCCCCACACACACACACACACACACACGCGCACACACATTTCTTAAGTCACTTCCGCTTCCGCTGCTGCAAAGTCAATAGGCGAACGCGGAAAGCGAGACGACCGCAAGTGAACGCGCCGGAACACGCCCGCGTGCGTCTTCTTGTCATGCAGCGAAGAACAAGCGCTCAACTCCTCGCACTATTTTCGCTATCGGGTGCTTCCGTGCCGTGCGGCGCACCTTTTGTTTCAGCGACAGGCTCCAGGCATCACAAAAGAGCCGAGCCGCGAAGCGGCGGCTGGGCATCAGCTTTAGGATCAGTGCAGAAGAATGGACTGTCGCGCTCGGCCTAACGGCGCGCGACGCGACGCGCTTTTGTGCGCATCAGAGCACGTGGCATTGAGAAAGTTTGCTCATTGGTTCGTTTCGTGCGCAGCGAATCCCGCGCGCCGTTGTTTTGGACACACGGGTCGTATTGTCTGGCCGAGACAAGGCGCTGTGCTGAATCTCCCGCCAGCTTCCTATGAAACTTTACAGCGAAAATTACGTGAACTCTAGTGATCTTGTAGCCTGATGCACTATAGTTCACTAATGCACTATCGTGAAGATGCTCAACGGGGCGCAGCTTCGGCGTTTAAGCTGTACTGTGTTTTCTGACGTTCCTCTAATGCGACACCGTTCGTACTTAACCAGTCAACAATGGAGTAAAATTTACACACCAACCCTATACCACATTACGTGGGAGTGCACGCTACACAACATAGAACACCACGACACGAACACCACGAGGGAGCAATGGGAGGCACTGCTGTCCAGCTCGGCGCTGGACGACCAGCTCAAGCTGATCCAGAGAGCAGGGAAGATGGCAAGAGCCAGCGGAGCCCAGGACTAGGGGCCCCGACCATTAGCGATGCCCCTTCGGGGCAACACAAAACTCTGATTATTTTCTAATAAAGTTTATCTATCCATATATCTAGTTTTATTGTTGTTTTTCTCGTAATTTGCCAATGCTGGACATAGCGCAGAACGAAAAAAAAAAAAAAAGAACGAATGCATGCATGGAGACGAAAAAATGAAAGAAAAGTGTTGAGGATTCGGTCGCCGTGCTTGTATGGCGATTAAAAGCAAATTTTGCAGAGGTAGCTCAGGAATAAATGGGGAAACCTGACTTTGTCAGTGCGTATGAAAATTTACATGTACGACCGCCATTTTACTATTTTCTTACAGGCAAACTATCCAGGCATAAAGTAATAGAACCACACGAGCAGTATAGCTGGCAGAAATGCGAATAAACTGTAGAGTTTAGAATGTCGTAAGGCGTCGAAAGAAACCACCAACGAACATTCCTCTCATGCGAGACCTTTCGTACACAACCAGTCAACAATGGAGTAAAATTTACACACACGCCTGCCATTAAGACCACTGTCACGCATTGTCACACGTATATGCATTTTACGCCGCATTAAAGCGCTTCAAGCAGTTTATTTATTTGGTACACGAGAGAAAACTCGGACAGCGACGGTCATTGTGCTACTGCACTGCGAGCCGTTTCCATGGACTTTTCCCGCGTTAATACGACCGTGGTCTGTTTGAGTACCATTAACAGTGTGAATAGTGCTCCTTCCCTAACCGCTTTCTCCGCAACACTGTGAAAGCTATATACTATATACTCTGCGTGGCGTCCGCAGAGCTGAGTCGCTTCATTAGCCAAAACACTGCGAATTATTCGCGTGGAACACGGTGAAGCTCGAGCAGGAGACGGACACTCACCTGGCCGACGTTCCCAGCGTCCTCCAGTGCGGAAACAGGCCAGGCTTGCAGTACTCCAGCAGGGCGCTGTTGGGGAAAAAGAACGCCAGGTAATCAGGCGATGGTGGGCGGTGTGACTGTGGAAGAGAGGCACTAGTTAATTACCATCCTAGAAACTCCTAAACACCTTTTAATTTATCTTAATAACATGGTATTAAACTATGTCTTCTCTTTTCTACAACTTCCGGTGCCGCTTCAATTCACGTAATGTAATTCATTTCGTTCCCCCTGTCGTTCATGCTATATATCCTGAAACTGCACAATTGACCGCACCTGCCTTCGCACGACAAGCGCTATTCGATGAAACAAAGTTTGCGATGGCATGCAGCTGCATGCACTCGCCTATATCTCAGAGCCAAGACGTGCCATATTTGTATAGAGTGATGATTTCTATGCGCTTGTAATCTCGGAAACTGTATTAAATTTCCTCCAGTCGCGCCAATTTTGCGGGGAAAAAAGAGAAGCTGCGACTGCAGGTGCGACCACCTGCAAATTACGACCACGTATATATTGATAAACAAGCAGCAACGGAGTCAATTGCGTCACGATGAACAAACGTGCGCAGATGAATACAGTGTAAGGTGCAGAGGTACGCGTTGCGTGTACATACTATACGCCATCCAATTTACCCCCTCTGGGTTTAAGCTTTTCTTTCTATAATTTCGGGCACAAAGCATATAGCCCAAATACTTTTGATCTAATTATCGTCTCCCTTCAGAAATCGATCAAAAAAGTTAACACTGCGTTAATCGATGTAAGCACTCGCCTAATGGTCACTGGAACGACGTGCCCGAAGCTCATCCATATTTTCGCACTCTCGAACGATTAAGGCGATGGACGCGTCAGGTTACCTTTGCCACTGTTTCGATATCGAGCACTTAGCAGAATCATCGATGCAAAGGCGCGGCCGGCCGAGCGGTGCCTTGACACCAACGACCGAACTAGAGCACATTAAACGCGCGAGCGCGTGACATAAGAGAGATGAAAACGCGACCTAACTATATACTATATATAAGCCGAGAAACACGCCCCTTTTGTTCGCTAGCCGAGACTTTAAGCTTACTGCATGCACATACGGCCTCGAAACAGTATAGGTTAGATGGTACGGCGCGGTTGACGGTATCGAGAGCTTAGGAGTCGTTTATATCTGCGGCAGACATCAGCTCCTCGTTGCGACGTCGTCGCGAGAAGTGAAAAACGAAAGTATGTTTTTAACGGCACAAGTGCTGTCGTGTTTCACGCTGCACGACCGCTTATAACTCGTGCCTGTCTGCAAATGCTTGAACGGAAGACATAGGCAGGCTTGCGTGCGCACCATATATCCATTACACTTATACTGCACGCACGTAAACGCGCGAGAGGGAAACTTTAAGTAGAAGACCCCATAAGCACAATTACACGATCGTGCAATGCCACACGAGTCCGGTGCACTAAAGGTGATGTGTACTCTGATCTATGCGTACGAGCCGACAAAATGGAGACAGTGGAAACGAAAGTATACAGGCGTTATAGGTAGCCCTAAATTGGCGAGTTTTATTCCGCGAGTATATTAGGTACTATACAGCGTCCCGTATTTTTAACTGTATCACGCGAGCACACTACGATACACTGTAAAATAATTTACAACCTTACTCACATTTAAGGGTGTAAATTCTTTTAACAGTGTATGCGTGCGTCGTCCTGACGGGAACAGCGTGGCAGATTGCGCTTGCACTGAAGAGTGTTTTGTGCTCCTGTGCGTATACTTTTGCCGGTCTCGCTCAGAAGCCAGTGGGGCCCTGGAATAGGGGCTCCACCCATCGACACCAATCAGATTTTTGATTCAATAAAGTTGTTCTTCAATATTGCCGTTGTAAGGCGCTAAAATGGCGCGTGATCAATGATCGCGAGATATATCTAAACGATACGGGAGGCTCAATCAATCAATCAAAGGGGAATTTTATTACACAATAATATAAAAATGCGTACAAAGATATTTGGTCCCATAGCCTAAAGCGGCTAGTGATGGGTCCAATACAAAAAAAAATGTATTGCCATAATTAGCAGTCTTATACAAACAAAGTAGCGAAAGTATCATACATAAGCGGTAAATACTATATATATTCACAGAATTGCGCTAAAAACGAACAAAAAAAAAAAGAACAAAGAAAAAAATGGTGAAACGAAGTAGTTTAATGATTTGAAAATGTAGAGAGGTCGGCCGGAAAATGGAACATCTGGCCTGCTACTCTACGTATATAAGGGAAGGAGAAGAGGGGAAGAAAGAGGGTCACAATGGGGGATGACAATGGGAGGAACAAGGTGAAAGGAACAAAGAAAGAAAAGAACAAATTAACATACACATAATTTTTTAATATAAAAATCTCAAGAACGTGCTTGGTAAGTTAAGTAGTTGCATTTGCATGTAAAGTCAAAATTTCTTGCGAGTTTTATTTCAAGAGGCAAATTGTTCCATAGCTTAACACCAGAGAATTGAATTATAACCTTTCGCCGTACACATTAGAACATAAAGGAAGATTAAGATTACCACTGCGTGCATGCCGTGCATGCCAGGCTGTACGTACGCACATCCGTGAGCAAAAGTATACCGACCACAGGGTAGCCGAAAAAAAAAAAAAAACTTGGAGTACGCTTAAACCTCGCCTTTAAGAGTGGAACGCGATAGCGTTATTGGACGCCGTTGACGCCGACACAGACACCGTATTTTCTGCGACATGGGGCCCAATCAAAATTTAGAAAGGCTCGGTGTTCAACATTCCCCTCAATGTTGCCTAGAACCAAAGCACAGCCAAACACCATCAGAATTGAAGGACTCTCAAGCTTCGCCTTTAAGAGTGGAACGCGATAGCATTCAAAGATTCCTGGCTGCTTATCAGGCTTTTTTCTCGTATATTCAAATTACAATCCGACGCTATCACGCCTGTAGGCTGTGGTTAAGTCGTACTTTACTATTTTTCTTAGGAATTTTACTTTGAGAAATTCAATTTTTGTTCAGTAACGCCTTTGGCCGCAGAAAACCGCCCGGTCGGGGTGGTTCGGGATGATGTGGTTCGGCATGATTATTTCCGCCAGACGCCGATGCTTACGCCGACACCGACGCCGACACCGGATTTCCTGCGACACGGGGCCCTTAACGCTATCGCGTTAAAAACGGAGCTTCTTCATTATTAACATGCATAAAGTGAAATTGACGAGTACACTGGAAAGTGCGCAATTCTAAGCTGGACTGGAGTCCTCAATTTCAAGTTACATTCACAGGCAGAGGAGAAAATCCGCTTTATCGCGCGCAAAACCTGGTCCGTATCGTGGGACAGCGATTGCGCGATAATGCCGGTTTTCGTTTTGTAGAAAATGATAAAGTTTTGTAGATACTATTACTCGAGCTCTTTCTTTGTGTCATGTTTTGTTGGTGTGTTCGTACCATGCAGTGTCAACCACCTGTTTCCATTATTTTATTGTGATAGCAATTATATGGACACTCCAGGCGGATTTCTGCCGTCGCCGTGAGATTCCGTATAAAGCCCAAGGGCGATAAAATCGTCGCCGCCCGCCGTATGCTGTATGTGCCAGTGAAAGTGTGCGAGGGTGAGTCGGCGATCGCGACTCAATCTCGCGTACGCAAGGGAGGAGAGCGGGAACGAAGCGCGCGCAACGCTCCGGAAGGAGGTTAGGGAGCGGGGGCATTTACGCCGCGCGCGCCCGCTCGGACCGCTGTATCTTGAAAGCCATCTGCGCCGGGCTCAGAGTCCTGCCCTACGCTATGTGTTTTCGCCGCTTAGTTCGCGTTGATGCGAGCGGCGGCACGAACGTCAATTCGCTCGCTTCTGCTGCCGCCCCGCTTACTCACTCCAGCGTTTTGACAGCGAGTTTCCGCGGTCATCGAGTGAGATGCGTTCATGTTTGCTTGTGCGCGCGTGACACCATGCATGCTTGTTAATTTAGTTAATAAGCGAATGCTTGCAAGTTTATGTGGCCGATAAAACTACTATCCTTACTTCCTATAGCTGTCGACTAGTTTGCTATCGCAATCGATGCTTCGCCTATCGGGCGAAACTGAGACTTTTTAGGTGCGAAGCACCTTATGCGCTCGGGCTGTCGGCGTCTCCTGTCGTCGTCGTAACGGTAAAGCAAGCGGCTCGTGCTCGCGCTCGGCACGCGCTCGTGCCACTGCTCCCGCGTTCGTCGTCGTCTTCCACAGCTGGCTGTGTTGCCGCCCATCATTCCAGCGTAGAATTTCACTTCTCTTCTGTCGTTGCGTTTACGGACCACACTAATGTTTAGTGATTCAAAAACAGCAATCCGGAATTTTGCACGAGGCAGGATTCACACACCTGCTTTCAAAATTCGCAATTCTATTCAACTTCCGACCAGATCAATTCAATTCCTACGGGTACCTGCTCATGCAGGCAACCCTGGGAATGAAGCAGCCCACAACACAGCTCGAGCGCACGTCAACCGACCAGGGCCAGCTACGGACCCAGGCAGTGCACGCGAATGGTTACCTACAAGGAAATTTCTCTCCACTATATAGGGAGCAACGGCTCCAGTACCCACCCCCATACAAATCCCTCTCTAAACTCGAGCAGGTGGCCTGGCGCCAGCTCCAATCCCGTACCTTTCTATCCCCAGCTCCCCTTGCCCTTATCCACCCCGGCCTTTTCTCCCCTGAATGCACCCTCTGCGGTGCAACCAGAGCAGACTTTCACCATATCCTCTACATTTGCTCTGAGCTCCAGCCACCCTCCGAATGGCAACTCACCGACATAGAGCGATGGGAGGTCGCGGTGTCCAGTTCGGACCCGGCTGCACAAACGCAGCTGTTGGGCTGCGTTCTAAGAGTCGCTGAGAGCCATAAGCTCCCGGCCACCCTACGCGATATCGAGCCGACCCATCGATAGGCTGTAAACATAAGGCTCAAGAATTAAAATGTTTTAAACCACCAACCACCACCTTTACGGGGTTATGATCCATTGCTTAAGGCAGTATAAGCCCATTAGCGGTGCATAACTGCATGCTTCACACCTCCCCAGGTTTCACGTTAGTGGAGCTGCATTTCGCTCAATGGGTCATTTGACACTTACGCATAAAATTTAATTCACCGCTCAAACCGAGCCTACGACTTAACTCGTGCTAACTGTAATAACTAATAAAAACTAGAACACTAAGAAAGGCGTCCGTAATCGCCAAATTGCCGAGGGAAATAAATAAAACAATGATGGCTATTCGCTAATGCTTCATGGAAAAGGACATCATCAAGCCGGAGTTTTTCTTCAGGCAATTACTTCCCATAACACATATTATGCAGTCTGCACACGGAATATATGTCATGCATATTTTAGTATTAAACACAACTCACTGACTTCACATTTAACATCTCTGAACCACATGAGAACAGATGCCACGTTCGGCGAACCTTCGCGCTATTAAAAGTGCAGACTTATAGGAACTCAGGGACCGTACTTGCGGCCATTTACCCACGAAAGCGGATTGTCTTTATCCACTGAGCCGCAGCAGCCTGCGCCAGCGACGTCACTATAGTGTCAATCATTAGTACTAATGTTTTCTTAGCAACAATACAAACATCGCACAGTGAGACAGAGAAGCATGGTCGGCAGTTGTCTCCTGAAAAAGACACTGCGCCCACCCGCTTGAAAAATAGGAAAGAAAGACAGGGAAAGAGAGTAGAGAAGAAGGCACAGCACAACACACTGAATTGAATTCTGGGGTTTTACGTGCCAAAACCACATTTCATTATGAGGCACGTCGTAGTGGGAGGACTCCGGATCAATTCTAACCACCAAGGGATCTTTAACGTGCCCCCAATGCACGGGACACGGGCGTCTTTGCATTTCGCCCCCATCGAAATGCGGCCGCCGCGGCCGAGATTTAATCCCGCGATCTCGTGCTTAGCAGCTCAACACCACAGCCGCCAACCGTGGCGGGTACAGCACAACACGTCGC
The DNA here is from genome assembly GCF_013339745.2 of Dermacentor silvarum. Classification (NCBI taxonomy): domain Eukaryota; kingdom Metazoa; phylum Arthropoda; class Arachnida; order Ixodida; family Ixodidae; genus Dermacentor; species Dermacentor silvarum. Next base: position 168,153,717 of record NC_051155.1, on the reverse strand, counting down.
CACACGCACAAAGTTTGAGCAACCCCCAAGTGCGTCATCCCAACTACGTCTCTTCATTGAGCGGTGGCGCGATAGGTTCTGCGCAACACACATGCTGTCCCTGAAGTCGGGTTTGCCTATACTGATCGACGCTGTAATGTACTACCACTCAACATAACGTCCAATAAGCGAACGAAGATTATGAGCCGACTGGAGCGCCCCGTACACAAAAGAAAAAGAGAAGAGTTTGTTTCCTCTTCGATGCACACATATGTAGTTGGGCAAACTGTAAATGAGAGGCACAGAATTTGCCAAACATTTCGAAGCCGCTCAACCGGACGTGAGCCGTCCGACATGTAATGCAGACCCTGTATAGCATCGATAGTCGCGGTGGCTAAGTTGCTACGGCGTTCTGCTGCTGAGCACGAGGTCGAGGGTACGATTCCCGACCTCATTGCACATACCACAAAAACATATTCAAGAGTTTAGTAATAAAAAGAATTTTAAAAAATCAAAACAACATTACTCTACACAGGGTTAAAGAATTCCAGGAGGATGAAATTAATTAATCTGCATCCCACTATGAGCGTACCTTTTGAAACGGGGTGGTAGGTTGCGCCACTAAGCTCTTGTTCTTATTTTGCCTAATGTATTGGCTATGTCGTATCCAAGGACGGAATTCTCCCCGACCCCCTTTCCCCAGTACAGGGTAGCAAGCCGGTATTTACACTGGCTAACCTCCTTGTCTTTCTTCCCCTTCTTTCTCTCTCTCTCTCCCCGACCCCGACAAACTTCGCGCCGTCGCCGGATTCCCCAAGCCAACGTCCATCAAAGAATTGCGCAGTTTCATTGGTCTATGTTCTTACTTCAGACGCTTCATTCGGAATTTCGCCGCCATCGTGTCGCCCCTGACGAAGCTCCTAGGGAGCAACGGGCGCCTCACCTCGTGGTCATCAGAGTGCGACGAGGCGTTCACGAGTCTTCGTCGTTTGCTGACTCCCCCCCGCCCCCCAATTTTGCGCCACTACGACCCGACGGCCCCTACACAGGTATACACATAGATGCCAGCGGTGTTGGCCTTGGCGCTGTCCTCGCGCAACGCAATTGCAAGGGTTCCCTGAGTATGTCGCTGCTTATGCCAGCCGAACGCTTACGAAAGCCGAGAATAACTACACCGTGACAGAAAAAGAATGTCTCGCGATCATCTGGGCTCTTACTAAGTTCCGGCCATATTTGTATGGCCGCCCATTTGATGTCATCAGCGGAGCACCACGCACTATGTTGGCTGTCGTCATTGAAAGATCCGTCAGGCCGCCTTGCACGTTGGGCACTTCTCCTGCAAGACTACGACATCCGCGTACTCTACCGCAGCGGACGACACCACTCGGACGCCGATGTCCGCTCGCGCTCTCCCTTGGCTGACAACAATATATCTCGGTTGACTGTATCTTCCATCGACCTTCGCATCATCGCTTTCGAGCAGCGCAAGGACCCCTGGATTGCGTCGATTATAGGCTGGCTCTCTGATCCATCGACCAGGTCAACAACCCGCGCGTTGCGCCGTCAAGCTCACCATTTCGCCATTCGCGACGACCTGCTTCACCGGCGCAATTACAGCTCCGACGGCCGCCAGTGGTTGCATGTTAGTAGTGCCTCGCAGCCTGCGTTCCGAAATATGCGCAGCTTTCCACGCCGATCCCCAGTGTGCCCACGCTGGCGTTTTCAAGACTTACCAGCGCCTTCAACAGCGGTACGACTGGCGAGGGATGTACAGCTACGTTCAAAAGTTCGTACGCTCTTTTCCCGATTACCAGCGCCGGAAATCTTCACCCCGCCTCTCGCCAGCTGGGCTGCAACCTTTACCTTGCCCCACCCGGCCCTTTGGGCACATCGGTATAGATTTGTACGGGCCCCTGCCCATGACATCGGCTGGAAACCGCTGGGCCATTGTGGCAGTTGACCACCTTACGCGATACGCTGAAACTGGCGCTTCATGCAGCTACAGCGCGCGACGTTGCCTCCTTCCTGCTTCGTCGATTCATCCTATACGTCATGGGCCAACCCAGGAGCTGCTCAGTGACCACGGACGTGTCTTCCTCTCCGAAGTAGTTGAAGCTGTTCTCAAAGAGTGCCACGTTGTTCATCGCACAACAACGGCGGACCACATTCTCAAACCAATGGACTCACGGAACGATTAAATCGTACGCTCGGCGACATGCTCTCAATGTACGTCTCCTCCGATCACACGAACTGGGACGCCATTCTGCCCTTCGTCACCTACGCGTACAATACCGCTACGCAGAGCGCTACTGGTTTTTCGCCATATTTCTTATTGTACGGCCGGCACACATCGCATACCATCGACACACTGCTACCATACCGGCCCGACGCATCTGAATGTGCGCCCATTTCTGATACGGTGAGACATGCCGAAGAGTGCCGCGACCTCGGCCCGGGCCTTTACCTCCAATGACCAAGAGCGCCAGAAGAACACTCGCGGTGACACCACCTCTGCGCCCACCTTTCTTCCCTGAAGCGCTTGTGTGGATCAGTTCCTTCCGCTGCACCTGGTCTGTCTTCCAAGTTAATGCCCAAGTATGAAGGTCCCTACCGCATCGTCGAGCGTGCATCACCCGTAAAATATATGTGATTGAGCCCGCTGAACCATCTTCGGACATGCGCATATATATACATATATATATACATATATACACACACACACATATATATATATATATATATATATATATATATATATATATATATATATATATATATATATATATATATATATATATATATATATATATATATACGCCGCTCGCGGTTCCCTCAACTGATCCAACGGTCGATCGGCCCTAACGCTTGCGTGCAATAAACGCCTTTACAAAATTAATAAATAATAAAGAAACGAAACGATTCTGGACTATATACCTTAATTAAGCGACAACACTGAGCGAATTAGGCCGCCGGTAAGACACCGTTCTTGCATTCCACCTCAATCGGTATGCGGTCGCCAGCGTGCGTTTGCGTACATTGGTGCGCTAACATGCATTTGGACCAGCACGTGCACAGAAAAACAACGACAGGGTTCGTACAGAACATTAGACTCAAAATTCAAGGTCAATTCAAGGGTTTCAAGGATGCCAAACACCAAAATTCAAGGAGGGGGGGGGGGGAAACAAACCTTATTCGTACACATACACTAAACATTAGGGAATGTGCCGTTGCGCCCCTGAGCTCGAGGTCGCGGTTCAGATCCCGGCTGCGGAGGCCGCATTGTGATGGAATGTGAAATGCAAGAACGCTCGCGTACATCGATTTAGGTGTACGTAAAGAACCCCCGGAGGTCTAAGTTAGTTCGAAGTCTCCGTTACAGCGGGCCTCATAATGAGATCACGTGGACTTGGGCACGTAAAACTCCAGAATGTTTCGTTTTTTTTTTTTTTTAATGGTGATATCTCAGTCGTCTTAGCTGCAAATTTCTTGCAGCTAGGAAGCTGCTGAGTTTGACGCAGACTTCGAGCTTTTCAGGTGGCTATTCGAAGGTAGCTTTCCCATTGTCACGATGTCAATCGCCTTCTGGCATAATGGTTAGTATAGTGGTTGGCTTAAGCCAGGCATTTCTAGAGCTTAGGACTTGAAAATGGAGCCACGAAGGCTGCGGTGTGAACCAAACAGAAAAAAAAAAAAAGATAAAGCTTGGCCGCTTTATCTGGCTTCGTCTGGCCCCACGATTGCAATGACAATTTTTAAGAAGCCTGCTGTTGGTGGTTGTGGATACGTCACATTGTCATCGCTTAGCGACACTAAAAATAACTAGGTTCGCTTCCCGATGAACAATGACCATGGCATAGCTCCGATGCGGAGTTTGTTACTTTGAAGGTTCAAGAGTCGCCCCAACTCCAACTTACAAGGAATTTGAAGGAACGCATTTATTCTCGAGGAGCTTTAAGGACCCTTGCATCGAACCTTGCAACGAGAAAAGGATCACGGCTGTATTTCAAACTGCGAGGCCTGCGGTCCATAAGTATGCTTGGTGCCCGCCTACATTTCACGTTTCGCTCAAGCAACCCTAAGCACTCACGCAGAATAACATCGCTGCGGCGGCTCCACTGCGGCCGACCTGTCCGCACATATCGCGAACGTTTCACACTCACGCAAAAATGCGCACGCCGCGCACATTGAAACGTGACAGGAGAAGATGCAGGAACAGAGCAAGAATGGAGTCGTCCATATATTTGAGTACTGACGAAGAACACCAGAGCCGCGGCCAACAGATGGAGAACTAAAATATTCGAAATGGACTACTTGACAGTCCAATCGAGAGAAGGAAACACCACAAGGAGCAAAATAATCAAGTGAACGGGCCACAAGTAGCGATCGTCCCGTCCACTCCTTACGCTACTCCGTTTTCTGTGTTGGTTTGCGACAAGTATACGTACGTACATTGTGAACCAACCTTCCAAGCATCCAAGGTCAGTTGGTATGAATCTGTGACCCCAGACAGGACGAAAAGCAGCACTGGTACGAAGAAAGAACAGACCTGAAGATAAGGTAACCGTAAAGAAATGACAGGAGGCTACTGTGTTTGACCTTTTTTCAGGTTTCTTTTGAAGGCAGTGTCTTGCTTGGCGAGTTACCGCCACTGTTCAGTATCGTGTGTGCCTGTTTCTAACCTCGGTCCGCGTTGACATCGTGGACACACGTCGCCGCGCACATGGTATCAGGATTTCAGCCAACCTATAGTTACCACCTTCGACTACGCTGCCCCGAGATCGGCCCAGCTTTAGTCGGACATACACAGTCGGCCGCTCAAAGTGAAGGGAGAAGAGTGAAAGAAACGAGAAAGCGATCGCACCCACCTGCCGCCCAACGCAACACTCCTCAGCGAATAAGCCCCGCTACCGGCGGCGCACTCTCAATTCCAGCCGGCACGCGCACACCCACACGCGGCATACGACGCACACATACATCCGAGACGGCGGCGAACAACGACGACCACGACCAACGCCTCGGAGAAAGGCGACCACCACACGATCACTCAGCGTCGTCTTCGGGGTCGCCCACGAAAGAAGCGCACGATGCAGCAGCGGCCCTCGCACTTCGTCGCGGCAGAAGAGCCAAGCGCGGGCAGAGAAATCCGCGTGTCCCGTCCGTCCGTCGGCGCGTCCTCCCGCCACCCTACTAACCTACTATGTACACCGCACACTTCTCTCTGCCGAGACGACAGCGACAACGAGCAAGAAGACGACGATGTCGCGACGCTAAAGATTAGGCGAGAAAGAGAGAGAAAAAGAAAGGGCAGGGGGGACGACGTTCGGCACGAGGTCCACTTATATATATACTCGACTCGCGCGGTAAACGATAGAAATTGGCCCCAGATTCAGTACGATTCCGAATGAACGAAGGAAAAAAAAAAAAAAGTAAGACAGCACGGGGAGGGCACGTCTTCGGCATACGCAATGACCCTTGAGAGAACTCGCTCTTTAGCGAAGGGAGGGTAGGGAAAGAAGGGGGAGGGGGGGGGGGATCGCGCGAAATGGCCCTTCATGCCGCCAACGGATCGGACCAAAAGAAGAAGAAGAATACAGCTGCGGCGGCTTTGCGGAGGAATCGACGACGACGCGGCGACGACGACCTAGAAGCGAAACCTGAAACTATATAATCTCCGCGTGAGTGCGTGTGTCTCGCCTCTCTCTCCCTCTCTCTGAGCGAGAGAGCAACAAAGCGGCGCACTTATACGCCAAGCCGGCGGTGGCCCAGAAAAAGGGGGGCAACTTCGAAATAGGTAAAAATCGTTAAGCGTACAACAGGATAGAGAAAAGCCGGGCGAGGGCACTTTAGCGGTCTTGTATGTATAGCGTGCACGGGGTCGTCGGAGTTTAGGTTTTACAGAGTAATCGAACTTTGGGCAGAGTGCCGAAAAAGAATAATAATTAGGGAACTTGCGCAGGACCACCCTAATCTAATACGGCCAAATGAAAACGACGACAGCAACGGCATGGCGACAAAGATGCGACGATGACGGCACGGCCGCTCGCATGTCCCGTACACGGAATCGAATCCTGAGTGGCAGCTGCATGTCTGGGAACAAACGGGGCCGATCGAGTGCAGGCAAAAAGACCAAACGAGCACGTTGACATTTCATTTCCTTACTGCGCCGCTTCGAACTATATACATTTTCTCAAGTAGCTTTTCAAAACTTGGCCGCATGTAATAATCTCGTCTTCAAAGAAAAATCAGCCGAGTGGATTTTTGTCGTTTTATTGCGATAATAATTATACGGACTCTCGAGCCGTATTCCCACCTTCGCCACCACCGTGCTGTACCACTATCAACCACGCATGCGCGGCTCGCGCGCGGAAGTTTAGACTGTATCCACAAACTCTCCAGGGTCTCCAGAGCGTTTGGCTGCAAAAACGACGAAGCGATGTGGACGCAACGACACCGATCCGCTCAATCGGCTCGGTGGCGGAGCCAGGACAGCGTTCTGTTGCTGGGCACGAGCGTTGTGCGCACGCGTATAAGCACACAAGCGTACCTGACAGCTGCCATGTGTATATGTACTGGTATGAGCAGAATTAAGAGTAACCGGCCCCTTATTGAGAAATGCATCTCAACTTGAAGCAACGTGATCCTTCTTTATCGATAAGACAACAAGACCCGGGAAGACGCGCAGTGACAATTTATGACGTCAGGGGCAGCCGGTGCGGGTAGTTGCGCCCGTTCACTTATTCTCGATACGTTGGCGATAGAGTGGGCGTAAGTTTGCGTGTGACTTGGGGTGGATGTGTGTAGATAACGTGGGAGAAACTTATGTCAAGAAACGAGGCTACTCAATTTGTCAATGTAACGAGAACTATATACTCACTCTTGCCGACATTCCGCGGTTGAAGTCCTTTATTTGGAGGTTAGCGATGCAACGCTGGCGGATGATTGAATTTTTTATCCTCGTGGAAAGCCGTGCATCGCGAAGCGCCGGCAACACAGGCAGTCGTTATGTAGCAGCGGTTCGTGACCTTGGGCACACAGATTCATTACATCCCTTAACATGCCAGTCAACATTTTTGCAGCCAACTACTGTACACGCATTTCCTCTACCGTTGCACATTTTGCAGCATGAATGTAGTGCGATAAGGAACACCAAGTTGCATTTCCGACAGCTGATCGCGCAGTAGCAGGGCAGACGCGGTAATGGTTTCTATTTCGTGCGCTTTCGCTGAGGCAAATTGCGGCGCGCCGCCGAAAGCGCTATCTCTTTGCTCTAGAACAAATTGCTCTGCGAAAAAGGTGAATAATTACCGCGGCAGAAGTATACTGAAATAACCGGTACGAGAAATGCAATTGTATATTGGCCAAGTCTGGCTCAGAATGAGTTGTAAATTTACTCCATGGTTTTGTAGTTTTGTAATATCGCTTATAATCAAGATTTAGTGCTCCAGGACTAAGTGCGCCTTCCATTCCAACTCCATTCCGGGATGTCGGCTTCCATTCCATTCCCAATCCCATCCGGGTGTTTGAAAACGTGGAATGATTCCGTAATCATTCCAACTCCGGAGTTGCCACTCCGCTACTCTGGTACACACTATATCCAGTGACGCAAACTTAACTATAGTTGGTGTAGAAGCTTCTAAAATGTTAGAACACGGCAAGGGTCCCGTTGCAGTATTTGACTTTGGGGCTCTCGTCTGTATATTATCTGCAACCCGTTCACTGTATGTTGACGAATAATAAACTGAAAAAGAAGCCATGATTTTTCTCGTTTTTGTTTTACAAGCGCGCACTCATTACCGACCCGTCGAATGGCGTACCACACGTATACAATGTGAAAATTAAAGAAGGGGGGGGGGATAGGGGGGTATAAAGAAGGCCCCCCTAGCGGGAATACTCTTCAGACACCGGGAGTAAACGGCGTTGACATAACATCACAAACGAACATGAATAGATCACACTGAATGACTGCAGACAACGACAGTCAAAACGCTGGCAGCAAGCGCATATACGCCGAAGCGGGCGACGGTACGTGCGGTCTATCGCTTCAAAGGAAACTGAGCGGCGAATGCACAGCGCTTAAAGGTCAGAGCCGTGTGGAAGAGACGGTGCGAGCGAGCGACGAGCGCGGTTGTTGGCAGAGTAGAAATGCGCCCCCCCCCCCCCCCCCCGCTCCCTCCGGCGCTCGCTTCCCGCTTCCTTCTTGCGCGTGGAAGATTGAGTGCGTTCGCTCTCCGTGACAGCGTGCGTCCCCGTTAGGGCATACGGCGCGCGGCGAAGATTTTATCTATACGGAACCTCACGGCGACGGCGACGGCAGAAATCCCGTGGAAGTGTCCATATAATTGCTATCGCAATAAAATGCGAATCATTTCTTGGCGAACATTTGCTACTATCTATCTATCTATCTATCTATCTATCTATCTATCTATCTATCTATCTATCTATCTATCTATCTATCTATCTATCTAGCCACCTACGACTTTGTGCTCTCATGGTCGTTTCCTTAACTTGTTATGTACCAAAATTGGCATACACGAGTATATGACAAACATAAATGGTATGTCATGACATGCGTGTCATGTAGGTCATGAACCAGCCGCCTACGTCTTGGTGTTCTCATGGTCGTTTCGTTAATTTGGTAGGTACCAAAATTGGTACAGTATAACAGGAGTGTATGACGAACATAATGATAGCTAGGTCATGACATGCGTGTCATGTAGGTCATGACAATGACCCAGCGAAAAATATTAACACTCAAAAACCACTGAAATGGGTTCTGACGTGAGCACTAAGTGAAGGAAACACTAAATTATGATGGTAGAAATCATAGTCATGAGCATGACTCAGCAAAAATGACCATGACTCAGCGAAAAAAAAAAGATTCACACTAAAAAACCACTGGAATGAGTTCGGACGTCGGTACTAAGTGAAGGAAACACTAAAGTATGCTGGTAGAAGTCATAGTCATAAACATGACTCAGCAAAAATCACAATGACTCAGCGAAAAAAAGATAACACTCAAAAGCCACTGAAATGGGTCCTGACGTGGGTACTAAGTGAAGGAAACACTACAGGATACTGGTAGAATTCATAATCATGAGTATGACTCAGCAAAAATGACAATGACTCAGCGAAAAAATATTAGCACTCAAAAGCCACTAAAATGGGTTCGGACGTCGGTACTAAGTGTAGGAAACACTCAATGATGATGGAGAAATCATAGTCATGATCATTACTCAGCAAATATGACAATGACTCAGAGAAAAAAAAGATTAACACTCAAAAACCACTGGAATGAGTTCGGACGTCGGTACTAAGTGAAGGAAACACTAAAGGATGCTAGTGGAAGTCATAGTCATGAGCATAACTAAGGCTTTCGCCCTAAGGTCTCTTAGGTGTAGCTAAAGGGACTCCTGAGGACTCATGACATAAATGTCATGACATGCGTTTCATGTAGGTCATGAAAGACCGCCTAAGTCTTCGTGCTCTCATGGTCGTTTCGTTAACTTGGTAGGCTATCCGCCCTCTGCTTCGCATAACATCGATTCCCACAGGGCGTGGGATCTGCCGGCATTTTTTCTTTTCTTTTCAGTGCGATATGAACTATTTTACGCAGGACAGGAGGGACAGGAAAATGCACTTTCCCGAAGAAGCAGTAAATAGAGACCGAGATGACCGAGTAAGTCAGTGAGACAGAGTGAGTGAGCGATGGAGATTTTTCAATGACGGTCTACAGGCACTCACAAAGTCTGTATCCTCTGGCCGCTCAAGCGGTGCAGTTTATTTGGAGTAGAAATAAAATCCCCATTTCGAAGCAGGATCTGGCTTTGGAGAGCTGGCTCCGTCCACGTTTTCCTCTATGCGATGTCTTTCGTTCGTCATAAGACACACCAACAAGCCCAAGCATCTACTTTACCCTCGAGGACCAAGCAGTCTCGTTCAAGGAACCGCTGGCAGTCCTAAATCCGATCTAGCGAAGCTCGTGGGTGGCTTCCCCACCGACATATAGCGCACAGTGCACCGAACTAAACAGCGCGGAATACTATTACCGACGCACACGTCGGGTTCCAGACCGCGTATTCCTCCACTTTCTCCGGGAAAGCGACGACGACGGCGAAACGACGTCGCCGCGTGTGGCCGCGGTCGCCGCGCCGAGTCGGAAAGAACGAGCCTTCGACCCCCGCCATTGTTCCAGACCGCGTATAAGGGCCCCGCGCGACTCGAAAAGAAGGGGTCGCGACCGCAGCCTCCCATTACACGGCGACGCCGTTACCCGCCGCCGCCTTATATGGGGGTCACAGCGCGTTATACACTGTATACGACCAGACCCCAACGAGCCTCGGGTAGCTGGGAAAACTCAATTTCGCGACAATGGCCCCCCTTCCCCGAGAGGCCGACAGACAGACAGCGCCGACGGCGAAATGGCACGCTCGACTTCGCTCTCCGGTCGAGCGCTGCCGTCACTTTCGCTTCTCGTCGCGCCCCTGGACAGACAGACAGTCTGTCTGGTCCGGTCGCACGCATGGCCGATCGCTTTCTCCCTGCGCGCCTTTTCTCAGTGCACGCAAACGGCCCCGGTCCATATATACGCTTCCTGGGGGAGGCTGTCCGTATATACGGAGACGGTCTGCAGTCGTAAGGAAGCCGGGCTGGGCGACGGCTATATAGCTCATGAGCCGGTTTCTGTTGCAGACGTCCTGGGAGTTCGAAGAGTGCTCTAAATGGGCCCCTTTGTTAGGGCGCTTCATTAGAGACCCGAATAGAGCATGATTATGCATCGGCCCGCGTCTGCGCTGGCTGCGTGGTGATGATGTCGAAAGAATCGGCAGAGGAAAACGCGAACGCTAACGATTGCGAATAGTGTTTTACCGAATTTCACGTTTTTAATTTTCTTTCTTTTTTTTCTTCTTTTTTCGCGCTTATATTCGTGTGCTTAGTCTGGTGCACCAATTTCACTTAAGATTTTCGTTTATTGGCTAAAGTAGGTAAAAATACCATATTTTGTTGAAAAACCACAGCTGATTACTAATCCTTTCTGCAGTACCCACGCCGCTTTTCCGTCGCGCTTAACTTTCAGAAAGGAAAGTCAGGGCGAAAGGAAGAAAGGGGAGAGGGGGGGGGGAGCTGTAGTGAGAAGCTGTAGAGGAAAACTTCGGCTCCACCTTCGCAATTGCACCCTAATGGAATGGTATATATAAGAGAGCCGCTAGCAAATGCGTGCTGTACGCAGGAACAGAAGATCATTAGGCCGAAATCGTAATACGGTCAAGTTGGCGCTTTCCGAACGGTTGGTTCCTTCCGCGTAGCACCTCTTGTTCACGTGACCCTTCGACAATGCGATCGTTAAATATTTCCACACAGGAAGAACACACACACACACACACACACACACACACACACACACACACACACACACACACACACACACACACACACACACACACACACACACACACACACACACACACACACACACACACACACACACACACACACACACACACACACACACACACACACACACACACACACACACACACACACACACACACACACACACACACACACACACACACACACACACACACACACACACACACACACACACACACACACACACACACACACACACACACACACACACACACAGCTAGACTGAAGTGACCAAGAGAGCGACGAGAGACGAACCATTAACCAAGACAGGGTACTGTTGTCTACCGTATGCACGAGGGCAATATCGCTTGATCGATTGATCAAGCGGTGAAAACAAATTTATACGCGCACGCTTCAGCAGCCTTGTGTATTGTAATAATACACAGTAGGGCTAGGCTATGGTGTCAGCCATCTTCTTTATTCCGAACGCCTCATCACTTCGTCGTCTTCGTTAAGACACCCGGCAACTTCTTCACAACGTCCACGTACACTCCCCCTCTTTGAAGACTCATCCCTCCTGGGATGATACATAAAAAATGTCACAGTTTCGCCTTAAGGGCGAAGCAATGAATGCGATAGCAACACAGCAATGTCATACGAAGTAAGGTGAGCGGCTTTGGTAGCAATGTGAATTGTAGTAAACATGAGCTGATTAAGTAAGCAGGTGTGCTGCGCCGTAAGTAGACCGACATGCATGAAGAGAGACTCGATGACCACGAGAAGGCGCTTGTGAAACGGTGGTGTTGATGAGAAGCGCTTCCCGTGGGCAGCGCGTGCGAAAGGACACACCTGTAGCGCTGCACTGCCGATCCGGGCAGCATTGCATGTGTAGCGTGCGTTGGAAAATGTGGCCCGACTATTACTAACTGAATGAACAAGCGTGGTGTGAGCGCGCACAAACAAACACGAATAGATCACACTGAATGACTGCAGACAACGACTGTCAACACTCTGGCAGCAAGCGGATACGCCGCAGCGGGCGAAGGTACGTGCGGTCTATCGCTTCAACGGAAACTGAGCGGCGAATGCACGGCGCATAAAGGTCAGAGCCGTGTGGAGATAAGAGACGGTGCGGACGAGCGACGAGCGCGGTTGTTGGCAGAGTAGAAGTGCGCCCCCCCCCCCCCCCCCCGCTCCCTCCGGCGCTGGCTTCCTGCTTCCTTGCTTGCGCGTGGGAGATGAGTGCGTTCGCTCTCCGTGATAGCGCGCGTCCCCGCACGCTTCCGCTCGGGCATACGGCGCGCGGTGAAGATTTTATCTATAGGGAACCTGACGGCGACGGCGACGGCGACGCCGACGGCAGAAATCCGGTTGAAGTGTCCATATAATTGCTATCGCAATAATACGTTCCCAATGGCTGCCAACTCGAGCACGCCGTCATCGTCGACGTAACCAACTCTCTTGAGAACACCTTTCTGCACTGCAGTTTGCACCACACGATACGGTCCCATGTACACCTGCTTCGTACCCGGAAGACCTTTTCTGACGAGTACTAAATTGTTCAGCTGTATACAGGATATCCGCGTCTTGTGGCGGCGGTCGAAATGCCTCTTCATATCTTCGCGGTATCGCTGGTATGCTTCCGCAGTTCTCCGCTTCTCGCACAATTGCAGGCAGTCAGCAATACCGAGCTGTTGATCAGCGGGGAGCACCGGTACGTGTCTTTCCAAATGCTGCGAAATAGGGACCGATTGTGATGAGCTACAGCGGCCTCCAAGCAGCACTTCCATCCGCCTTTGAAACTGGGATACATGGAAATAAACTGTTTCAAGTCTCGTATGATTCTTTCAGCCATGCCATTTCCTGCAGGATGGTAGGGCGCGCAGCGTCGCAAAACAACTCCTCGTTCCTTCGCCCACTCTTGCAGACGCTTGCTTACAAATGCTGGTCCATTGTCCGGTATTACTACTTTGGTATTCTTAAACATTTCTTTAACCTCCCTGCCTTTCGCATCTCATTTATCTCTCTCTCTCTCTCTCTCTTTTTAAACATTTCTCGGCTCAAAAGGGCAATCAGACTAATTGCGTCTTCCCTACCCGGTCGTGCGGCCACTATTCTAGTGCACTAGTCTATTGCCACTAGGAAAGACTGTTTTCCTTACTCCGGTAGCCTTTTTCTTAAGCTCTGCAAAATCCACCTGGATGACTTCGAACGGTATGTCAGAATATCGAGGTAGGACCATCTTGTCTGTTCTCTGAAGGTACTTTACTTTATGGACTTGACATTGGTGGCAAGACTGGACGTATCGCTGGACGTCGTCTTTCAAGTGTTTCCACCGGAAACGCTGAAGAATCTTGCGATAAGTTCGCCAGAACCCGTCGTGCCCGCCAGAGTCCGGGGAGTCATCATAACGTTCCAAGATTCGAGGCACCATTGTTTCCGGGACTACGAACTTTCCATCGTGAAACTCCAGCTCTTCAGTTCCCTCCCACAGCAGAGTTGCGCTGATAGTCTCCTGATCTGGAGTTACCGCAAGTCTCGAGAGTGCGCCCGCATCCTTCAAGTGTTCTCCAGGTCTGTGATGGTCACTGATGGACCACGAACACAAACTGCTGTAGTTCACTCAACCACCGCGCGATTTCTCCCCTAGGCTCTGCGAGGTTAAGGATATACGCTAAGGCGTGGTGATCGGTAAAGAGCGTGAAGCTCCTGCCATTCAGGTAAGGTCTAAAATAGCGTTCGGCCATTAGGACTGGCAAAGCTTCTTTCTCCGTAGTCGTGTAATTCAGTTGCGCTTTCGAGAATGTAACGAATAATACGACCTTTTGTTGCCGGCTCCGTAGAGCTTCGGAATCCTTCTGGTAAAGCACTGCACCTGTGCCGTAATGAGAAGCGTCGGTGCTCAGCTCGAAGGGCAACTTGAAGTCTGGAAGCGTCAGAATTGGGTCAGACGAAATGATGCTCACAAGGCTTTGATAAACGGAATCAGACTCTGCTGTCCACCGAAATGGCACATTCTTCTTGGTCATTTCTGTGAGTCACCTTGTTTTCGTGGCATAATCTCTAATGCAAACCCGAAAATGCCCCGCAAAGCCGAGAAATACCCGCAAAGTGTGTATGTCGTACGGTTTCTGCATTTTTGAGATTCGTTCGACTGATTCCTGCTCTACCTAGAAACACAACTTTTCTTTGGAAAAAGTCACTTTTCTTGTCATTAATCTTGAGCTCCCCATCACTCAGTGCTTGAAGTACACTAGCAAGATGCTCTGAGTGCTCCTCCTCATTGCGAGAGTAAATTATTATATCGTCGATGTACACATTACAAAACTTCCCAAGAAACGGTCGCAAGACGTCATTCATCATCTTCTGGAACCAAGCGGGTGAGTTCTTCCATTCAAACGGGAGTCGATTGTACTCATAGATGTGAAAAGGCGTCATGAAGGCAGAGTATTTCTTGTATTCTTCAGAAAGTGGAACTTGCCAAAATCCTTTACATAAATCAATACGCGAAAACACTCTGCAGCCACCTGTCTCGTCTATGATAGAGTCCTATTCGTGGCATAGGAAAGGAAAAAAAAAAAGCTCTGTCTGCTTATTAATTTGCTTGTAATCCGTGCAGAGTAGTAGGCTTCCATCTTCCGTAGATGCAATAGTGATGGGCGACGCGAATGTAGACGTGGATGGACGAATTATGCTGTGCATCCAACATCTTTTGAAGCTCGTTCTTCAGCCACATTCTCTTCTCCCGTGACATATTATATGGCTTTTTCCTCACCACTGTAGTATCGCCTAACTTGAATGGTACCTCAAACTTTGTAGTTGCCTTGGGATATCCCTTCAAGCATAGCAATTCCGGGTAAAGCCTCGTAACATCTTCACATGACGATGGCTGCCGCAGGCTCCTCGAAGAAGAAGTTGAAGAAACGCTGAGATTGTGCCGCTTTTCATCCGTAGTTATTTCTCCAGTGCAGTACATGTTAAGGCGAAGTGCACCGATGGCTGGACGCGATAGGAGTAATTCATAGGGTACTCCGTCGAGTACTAGCGCCTGCGTAGCAACACCGTTGCCGAGACAGGATATGGTTAAACATGTCCATTTATCATGAATATATCGCCTTCTGTCGTATCCATGTACTTCCACAGCCCGTTCTGGTGTACTTTCTCAGTCCCAACAATACTGGCATTTATAACTGTGATGCTTGCTCCGCTGTCAACTAACGCAATCCTTTCCTTTTTATCAACAAAAACAGATATATACAAGAGGCTTGCATGCGACAAATAAACAGCTTCTCTTGGTGTCCTCAGGCGGAAGCCGAAGCCCTCTTTATATAGTTTTTTGTCACAGCATCTGACTTCGTGTTGGCTTGAGCCTCCTTGGTTAGTCAGAAAGGACACAGGAGAAGCGGTAGACTTCCAGCTTGCAAGCGGGCGTCTTTCATCAGCTCGTGTAGCAGTTGGGCACCTTGCACCAGACATCATGGGTTGCCGCTGGGATCCCGAGTCTTGTAGGTAGAGGTTTCGCATTCCCTGCAGAAGTTCTTCAACCGTTTTGGGCCCTCTCACTTATATTTGCTTCTGATGGTCCGGCGTCAGTGCTCACTGCTTCCGGAAGAGCTTGTTCCTCTTCATCTTGAGGCGTTGCAGCCAAGATTCGGATGTCACCGCGTTGATTTGCTCCACTGATGAAGTCCACCCACACATCGACTTGAATGTCCACGCAGAAAAGATGCAGGCTGCGCCAATTTGTAATAATACACAGTAGGGCTAGGCTATGGTATCAGCCATCTTCTTTATTCCGAACGCCTCGTCACTCCGTCATCTTCGTTAAGACACCCTGTAACTTCTTCTTCACAACGTCCACGTACATGTGTATGTATGCAAAGGTGGGCAAAGGACCTCGCAAGGCTCAACCTCAATCTCCAATAAGGTTTGACGACGTCTCTCAACCTCGTACTATGGAGTTTGATGGGCTTTCAAAAGACCTCAACTCAGCATTCGGTTACCTCACCTCGTCCTTAAACTTATTATTGAGGCTGAGGTCAGGCCTTGCAAGCTATATATATATATATATATATATATATATATATATATATATATATATATATATATATATATATATATATATATATAATTTCGTGAGTTTAAGGTCGGGTATAATCAATGTACGTAGAATGTACGCGTACGTAGTTATTCGTGTGTCCTGTGGATCAACTAATGTAAACATTTTCTGGTGTCTCTTAATGCAGAAGGCCGGCTGACAGCCATGGTGCAGGGAATTAAGTGTAACTCTTCATAAAAAAAAAAATGTTCAGTATGAGGTTCCGGCTGTGAAACATCCAATGTCAAGGCATCTGATGGTTTAGGTAAACTTAACCTAAATTTATACAACTTTCCAACGATGTAAAAATTGAAAGTTCATAATCGTTTTAAGGCCATTTGCTGCCCCCGTATAAAAATTTTGTGACTGTTCTCGGTTTGGAAAACCGACAACAAGACAAAACTGCAAGAAATGCATTTGCATACTCACATTATCTTACTGCATGTATTTTGACTTGTAAAGGGCAACGTCTCACATCGTGGCGAAGCTCCTAAAATAGTTTGTATTGGAGCGGCGCACCATAGACTTTGTGCACCTGAATGGACGCTACCGTTAAGTTTTCTTACAAAGCCTTCATCGCCGATAACTACCTTAAACTCTGTAAACAGCGTCGTTTTCCAAACAATCGTAACTGACAACCTTGCATGGCTGTAGATTCAGAATCGGACTATACGTTGCTCACAAACTCGTTTTTCCTTGCTTAAGCGTCGACCTAGTTCAGGCGCACACAACCGCTACGCCACAAAGGTGCGACGGTCGGCTAGAAGAGGTCAAGCCTAACCATCCGGCACTTCGGTGTTAAAATTAGCAGTGCACAAATTTAGAATACTTAATTAGAATCGAATACTAATGTTTGAATCGAATATTAAATTATGATTGAACATTAGATTATGACCGCATATACAGGTTTGCCACGATTATTCGAGCCCGTCCGCAATGGAACGAAAGGTTTATGCACGTGGTCCGCCGGCCGCTTCAAGCACCCCGTTGTAGGCCAGCCAGCTAGGCCCCGTCGTGGTGACCTTTCACGTTCTTCTCATTTGCAAACTGCTCAGTGTAACGGACTTCAATATAGCGTTGCATATATACTAACGAAATTAAACAAGATTTCCTTTTTTGGTGCGCTTTTATCTTTCTTCCGAATGTCATATGCACCGAACGTTAAATGTACATTTACTTTACTCCGTGTAAGCAGTACTTCATGTTCTCCCAACTTTCTGGCTTCTCTATGATCCCTAGACGTCTGCTTAAGCTCTTCTATGGCTTGCTTTATTTCCTTGTTCCACCACTTAACGTGGTTTCCTCTCCAACGACTTTTTTTAGCCGTGTTTATCGTATATCCTGCTACATGACGTCTATACCGGCTCCTTGTAATCCCAGATTGTCGTAGTACAGCTTTCCTTCTTTACAGACAAAGGAAGCACAGGAAGATGGAAACTCGAAGTGAGTGCGTACAAAGGAAAACTCTTAGCCATCGTTTCGACAAGGGCACGAAGAAGAGCCTCCTCGTCGAGACACGTTGGCTCGCCAGGCTGAGGCTTCATTTGATCGCTGCTCCCTGTCGATAATTTCCTTCTTCACGTTTCTTTACCTATACGTCCGGAAGAAAAATAGTAATCGGTGCTCGGTCTCGACATTCGTATTCAATATATCTGTACTCGATTCGATCCGAAAATTTCATCGTTCCAGCAGCACTAATCGAAATGTTTTAACTCCCAGATTTGGGCATCGCGCTATACCTCCAAAGCTGGGCCGATCATCGCGTGCGGCACTCAGAAGTTCAAACAGCTCTCTCAGGGAGCGAGATAAAGAAGTTGCATTGAAGTGAACCAATTAGACTGAGCCCGATCGGCTACCATACGCTGGAAAATGGGGAAAAGGAAGGAATAGATGAACAGGAGCAAATAACATAGTCACAGTTCATGCACTCTGGAGTCGCATACGAACTGGAATGTTCATCAACTCTCTCGCAAAGACGGTCACTTAGTACGGCTTCAGAAACTGCAGCAGTGGCCCCGTCATTATCAAAATGACACTGCCAACGGGACCAAAGCTGAAATGGCCGATTGGTTGATTGATTGATTGATTGATTGATTGATTGATTGCGAGCGAGCCCCCACCTGAGCGCCATGCCGGAGTTCCAGTCCGTGGTGAAGTTGGAGACCTGCAGGTCAGGCAGCACGGCGCGCAGCCAGGCGAGCATGAGCTTCTTGGGCGGGAAGTTCGTGCGGCCGATCTGATAGCGAAGGATTAGCGACCACACCAGGCCCAAGATGAGCTTGAGGTTGCCCTCCACAATGTCCGTGTTGCCTGCATCACAGCGAAGCGGTAAGTATAAAGCACATACCAGCCATTCACCTACACAGGGTTACTGAAGACAAACGCTATAACTTGGTGGCAAACTAATGGCACATTCGACTGGTCGCTTTCGAGCACTCTATAGACTGTTATCGCGGTGCGGTTAAAAATCGAGCGCTCGCGGAACACATTCGCCCGATTCACTCAGAGCGCCCCGCTACAACTGAAAGCGCTCGGAGGGGCTCTCACCTTCGTGCGGGGAGCGCAACCAAGATACGACAGAATCCAGATCACGTGGTTACTCCGATTGCTGAGAAGCTGAACGCTCGGCGGGGACAGGCCTTCTCTAGGCTCAAATCTCGACAGGGCTCCGCATAGCTGCAAACCGAGTTGGAGTGCGATAGGGACCATGTGGAATGTATCGTAAGGATTCAGCACAAGTTCCTCCTAAAAAACCGCTCTGCGTCTGTATTCTGCACGGGCCTCTGCGCACCATAACACAGTTTCCGATGGACGCCTAACATTGGAAGAAGTTTTCCGCCGCCGTTACGTCACGGATATGAGCGAACATATAGTACACTAGCGCTTTATAGTGTACTATATACACTAGAAAAATGAGCCGGATGTTTAAAGTATACCGAACGCAAGCAACTTCAAAGGACATATCGTTGGCGAGGGAGAACAGGAGATGGGGCAACCAGATCCCATACGGTCGCGAGTCCTACTTGCTCGCGCTCTATGGCTTCTGTTCTGAGAGAATTTCCGCGATTTCGATACAAAAACCGTGACAGGCCTACGGCAATGATCCGCAGGTGAACGTCCGCGGTCGCGATGCACGCTTCTCTATACGTGTATCTGACATCGCGCGATGCGATCACGTAGTACGTGCTTCCATTCCTTATATTGAATGCAGGCTCCCGAGACATATCAAAGCAACCGCGAGTAACCGCTAATGGCCTTACCGTGACAGAACCATCCGATATGGAGCGAGGAAGCCAGATACGTCTTTTCCAGTTCATCCGTGGCCCTGTCGCTCTCGAACGTTTCCGGTTCTTTCGCTTTTGCGTCTGAGTTCCGCCGTGTGTTATCGTAGCGGCAATCTAAAAACGGTCATTAATTAACGCTTCTCTGGTAAGTGCCTGCTTACATGGAGGAAGGAAAGATGAGGATAGGCCCATGCCTTATACCGGCTGTGTTGGAGAGCGTAGCCGCGCGAAACGCCTATACGGACGCAGCTGCTCACCGTGCTCGTTTACCAACACGGTGCCCAGGATGACGTCAGTGCATGCCATGATCTAAAGCGCGCGCGCTTTAGACACACACACACACACACACACACACACACACACACACACACACACACACACACACACACACACACACACACACACACACACACACACACACACACACACACACACACACACACACACACACACACACACACACACACACACACACACACACACACACACACACTCTCACTCACTCACTCACTCACTCACTCACTCACTCACGACCTACGGCGACGTCGCCGACCGAAAGCAGCTAAGAAAATATCCACAACTGCGATGGCTGCACAAACGCGTTTTATGCGATGGGGTCTTGAAATCGATCGCAAGGTCGATTGCCCGAGGCCACTGATGGTGGATAACTGGGCGTTGAAAGGATAATGGTCTGCTATAAAAAGAATCGAGAATCACCCTTTTTGCTGCGCGAAGAGGGTACGCGTGAATACAGAGTGCGAGATATACGGCTACTCCAAGCCATACGAACGAGGTGAGACCCCCCAAGGAGACGGCATACTCGAGCTATAGGAAAGAACAAACTTCGCTCCGCGCTCATCGTTTTGTTGGAATGTATGTCAGCGAAAACCGCGCCGTTTCTACGTCGGTGGAGCGGCTATATCCCCAGAAATCTTGACGAGGTGCCATATTGCTTGCACAACTTCTCCATTCTATTTTTAGATAGCACAGTGGAACTGAAAAAGGAAGGAACGCAAACCTATCACATATTGCACATTTTCCAGATGTCACTTTTTTTCAATGGACCATCCCGGATTGTTTCCCGAATAATTAATAATAAGAACCCAAAAATATGACGCCCGAGGAATGGTAGTTTAGCGTTTGCTCTTAGATCATCGTAAGCGCTCTTTCGTGAACGAACGATAGACACGGAGTAACTCAGCATGGTATACATACAAACAACGGTAAAAAGCTTCACTGACGATGATATATGGTAGACGAAGTTGACTGAGATTTGAGAACGCGTAATTTAGTTCGTGCGTTTGAGTTTTATGAACTTAATGTTTCTACAGAGTTACGTAACCAAACCGATGGCGCATACGTTGAAACGTGACAAAAACCGGTTTAAGCCTGTAGAACGCTTTGCTTTGATCTATGGTTCCAAACGGATCCATAACTCAGGTCAATGCGCAATGCACGGTACTGTTAAGAACGTTCCTCCATTGTAGCGCTTACCCCTTGTGCTGCTCTCTATCCGTATAGTACGCTTGTATGTCACTCCGACTCACTCGTAGGTCCTTAACGGGGGAAGCGATGCGATAACTCAAAAGGCAACGACGCGCAGTGTTATCGACAGGGTCAAAGCTCTTTCGGTCTATATAGGTCGATGGCCTGGAGTTTTAAGCCGTACTAAAACCTCTGTGTTTGCTTTGTTCTTTACGTTCTTATAAAACACTTCGTTCGTGCGTCGTCTGCCGCGCTGCGCCGCGTGCAATGGCTTCTTGTTCCTTCCCGCGACTTTAGCCACGGTGACGTCACTCTCCTACGACGCTTCTCCGCGTTGGAGGCGTACGCGTCTCGGCTAACTGTTGCGGTGACGTGGGTGCCGTGCGCGGAACGAACACACATAAACTCGCAAACCCGATAGCCTCGCTGCGCGGCGAGCCGTTCTCGATGCAAGCAACAAGTTGCATCACTGGCGGTATGGTGGGCCCCGTATACTATCCCCACCACTCCGACGCAGACAGCTAGACTGCGCGGTATCGCACGTATGCGCAACCCCGATCACGAACCCACGCGTATTGCCACATATCGCGCGCGCTGAGCGCGTAAAAGCGAAGCAAGAGAACATCCACGCTTGGCCGTGAGTCACCATCGGCCGCGAAATGACCGCGTGCGTATGTAGAGGGCTTAATGCGCGCCACGAGAAGATGCGTACTGCGTAAACGTGTGCGCCGCATGTTGCCGTTGTAAGTGGTAAAACACGGCTGTGTGCTGCAGCCTCTGAATCGTTTCAGGCACCTATAGCACAACATCAGGGTGTGCGCTCAGTCATATTGGGGACGAACGATCTTCCGATAATGATCGATATTGCAAACGATCGCTATATATTCCGGAATCGTTCGTCTCATCGGACGAAAATGTTTCGCAGTCTCCGTTCCAAACAGCAGGGTCCAGGAAGGAGTACTGTAAATTAAACGAAAACGAACGACCAACTTCATCTTGCACGTACCTATCTCTCGTGATGTTCGGCAGAATGACAAAAAAAAAAAAAAAAAAAATCAAAGGTGCGCAGACACACGGCACCTACATAACGTCCGAGTCAGCGTCGGGTTTCACGGTCACGCAGTCGCTTAGTGAAGCAGAACACGAACCAAAAAAAAAAAAAAATCGACGACCCTTACACGCCCCGAACGCGAGTCAGGTATACACGGACGGAAGAAGAGCTCAGGCGATTGAGCTACGTAGCTGCGGTACACGAATCGAAAATCCCGACACGCTCTCAAAACAATCGTCGCGCCGCAAAGATGCAACGACAGACGCGTGTAGCGGTGTGTACGTAGTGGTGAACTCATTCCCGAGACACGCCCACCGAAACAGCGTAGACGCACCTTTTGTGGCAACAATGGCGGTCGGCTCGGCGAGCACACAAATATCGCATCACGACTCTCGCGCGGCCTCTAAAAGCCCGCACAGCTCGGTCAGTGTGACGCCAGCCGGAGACCATTACACGCGGTGAGCTTGGAGAAGAATACGCGCGCAGACGGGTTTTGTTTTTCTCGCGGTCTGGGAACGGCCGGTGGTGGCCATCACGTCCGCTTCGTATAAGGCGCTATCGGAGGGAACGCAGGGAAGAGCAAGGCGACGAGACGATCCATGTTTCCTGCACGCGTCGCATCAGCTGCCGCGTGACCGCACGCCTTTCCTTGGGCAAAGAGAAGCGAGATGCATACGCATACACATATACGCACAGACACACCGGCCGGGCGCTAAGCATTAACGCTCGAACGCACGATGCGGATGCGCCGGTGCGGAACAAACGTCTTCGCAGACCGTATACATATATGCATTGCGCATGGTGGTACCCTTTCCCGCTAAAACCGAGCAGTGTCGTAGAAGCTACGCGTAATGTTTATTAAACAAAAGAGCAGCTTTTACAAATTTTCACGCCAAAAATTTTAAAGGGAAGTACAGGGTATAGTGGTTCTGTTTTATTTATTATTAGTTTTTTTTTTTCAGATATGAAAGGCTGCATCTACTGAAACAATTAGGGCTACACGTAATTTCAAAAAGGTTACGGTTGAAAAGCACGCTTTGAGAAATCAGATAGATGATCGGGCTAAACGTCAGCCGTGTCCTCCGCTGAAATGTATACGGGGCATTCGGATTTTCTGCCTGATGTCACCAAGTCAATGCGCATAAGCCTTCTGCTCACTAAGAGGCGTAGGCAAAATGCATAGAGTAAGGTCCCTAGATAACTATATAGACCTTATCACAGAGTCTGCATAAGAGCTGCAGGAACTTATATATCCCCGGCTGATCGCGATTAGCTAAGCACGGCTACCACAACGGCCTAATAAAACAAGGCCTGGAAGTCCGGAGCGGTAAAGTCACACTGGTATAGACTGAAAGCTCGCATATTCAGAGAGTAAGCGACGTGTTTCTTTCACTATGGCCTTTGCAGCATGTAAACGCCGGTCCACTAGCGTTACGCGTGCGTCATTATTACGAGCTCTGAGGCCTTCTCAGGCGTTGGCACCATCTATTTTGTGAGTTCGGCCCCCCAGAGTATCGTGCACCGACAAATTAAAAAAAAAAAATATCAGTGGCGATTAGGCAGTAAGTGGGAGAGAAATGCGCGAGCATTACTTCGCACCCCTTTGAGGTCCCAGATCCATGACTTAACGCGCTGTTCACCACATTGCAAAGTGAGGTTCAAGAGATCACACGACACACGTCCTGTCTCTTCGAGGAGTGAAGTGCAACTTACAGGTGGTTTGCCACGACACCTGCCTCTACCTCTAACACCGTGACCGGCTTCTGACTCATCACACACAAGCAATTTTTTTTTTCTTTTTTCGCAGTGACACTCCCAATGCTAACGCGCGTACATATAGGTCTACCTTCTTCAGGAGACAACGACTGTCGAAAACGGCAGGTGGGGATTCGCGCGCATGTCGGCTCGCAACCCCTTTTTAAATTCATTTTCTTTTTTTTAAGGTTGCGGTGAATGCTGAGAGAGGGTGAATCAACTTTCGTTTGGCGACGAGTTTAAGCCGGCAGCCGAAAGAAGTAGTGCAACTATTTGCCACTAGTGCAAGTGTGTGCAGCACTCGCTTCGCAAGTGCTGCACACGGGACAATCTAGATTACAGGAGCATGCCGGCGGCTCCTGGATTCCTTCTGCGCCCTCCGGGGGCAGCCGCGCTTCTGACGCTTCGCGCACACGTCTCGCGTCGCACTATGACGTGCCGAACCATAGCGATGTCCCGCAGAATGCCTCCGCGTATATAACAAATGCGGCGTCAGTAACAGACGGACTGAAGATGACGTACGATTTACGGTGCATGCGTGACCTGCGAAGAAACGCCAGTCGACGCTTCCCACGCAACGCATGCGTGACGGAAGCTCGATCGTTCGTTCTGGGGCCGCAAGAGGGCACGCGAAGAGGTCGGCGTGCGAACGATGCGCGCGGTATACGCAGTGTACGTGCCCTTGATCCAGATCACACCCGGGGTATTGCAGAAATGTGACTCGCAGGTCAACTCCTCTCCTCCCCCCCTCCGAGCCCCACTACACACGCACATAAAATGAGTGAGGAGAGTGACGCGGAAGCCGGAGGAGCAAAAAAAGTTGCAGTGGCTTAGCTCGGCTATGCCAGGATATACGTAGCGTTAGCGAAGGTTCAGCTGATTATTCTTAGCTTTCCTGGTTGTCTCCTACGCTCAACCGCTAATTGCCAGGCAACTACTTCGGGATCCGATGAGTCAAGCTTCTCCGTTCTTCTGCGCTGTTGAGGAGCATTTGCGCTCTCCTTCTCCATGGCTATACCACACTGGCAAACGCCAGTCAGAAGCGCAGCGGCTCCAGCGCAGTGTCAGACGGCGACTGCACAGCGAGCGCGCTCCGGCGCCAGTGCGTCTACCACGGCTACGACGTCACTCCTCTGGAATGCGCAGACCGGCGGCGGTGAGTCGCGCACGGCGGCGGCGGAGTGCGCGAGAGGTGCCGGCTCCGGTGGCTCTGGTGCGCAAGCCGTGTGACATCACTGATCCTTGCGCATGCGCAGCACGGCTCTTGATGTGCCGCGCGAAACGGGCTTGGCTAGGCCAGTGTAGCTAAAGCTAAAAAAAACTACACTTGCACGGGCAGCTTCCTTTTGTTCTCGAGGGAGGCGGGATAGTCAAGAGAGCGTGCAAAGTGCAGCTTGTCTCTACTCACATGCTATCGTTTTCATTTGAGCCAATCAGCACACACTGATAGCGATCGACATGTCGCCAAAGAGCGGGCGGTCAAATGACACGGAGCTACCAAGTCCAAAAGGCCCGAAGACAAGCCGTATGTATATGCGAAGCGTAATTTAGGCTGGCAGAGCTGCGTAGGAAATATACAGGGTGTTCACTATTAAGTTTTACGGAATTTTTAGAAATCGCCTGTGGCAGGCAGCTTAATTCTTATCATTGAGCTGGGTTATTCGATGAGGCGGACATTAGTAGCACGAGAAATCGAAATACATATTCAACTAATTAACAAGAAGTTATTGCTTCTTAGTTAATTACTTTACGACACGTATTGCAATTTACGAATTCTAGCCGGTGAGCTTGTCAGGGGTATCCGCTTGCAATGAATTTCCAGAATGACACCAGCTTGGAGATATGCGCCATCAAACTCGCCGTAAAATGCACTGTTGTTCCTCTTACTTTTTTACCAAGATGCTGTTTTATACATTGAAGCACAAAAGTAACTGGAGCGCCCATGTATTTCGTCCCACACTTTGGGAAATGATATCTCGAAACTGATGTCATCGTGGAAATTCATTTTAATTAAATGGATGCGTCTTGCAAACTCACCGGCTACAATTCGTAAATTGCAATATGTGTCGTAAAGTACTTAACTAAGACGTTCATTAGTGGATTTTTGTTAATTAGTTGAATATGTGTTTCAATTTCTCGTGCTACTAATGTCCGCCTCTTCGAATAACCCAGCTCAACGATAAGAATTATGCCCCTGCCACAGGCGATTTTTAATAAATTCCGTAAAACTTAATTTTGAACACCCGGTATACCCGGAAGCTAATGGACGCAGACTTGGCCCAGAAACCAATAAACGAGCCTTGCAACTCGAATTCTGCGATGTGATGCAGAGAGAAAAAATGGGATGAAAGGCAGGAAGGTTAACCAGAGTAACTGTCCGATTGGCTGCTCTGCACTGGGATGAAGCTGAAAGGGCAGAAATGATGAGAAGATATGAAAACAACCTGCGAAAGAGCAAACGAGATGAACCGGTGGGTGTCTCGTGGCCAAAATGAAAGGTTAGAAAGCGAGAAGACAGGTCGCGGCAGCAGCACCAAGTTTAATAAAATTATGACCATTACATCGACGGCGATTGAAGTATACAGAAACCGCTGATTTTTTTCGGAGTTCAACAATCAAGAAACAACCGGTGTCGAGGACATAAAAGGCTGCGACATGCACTGATATTCGGACGTTTCGAATATCTAAACTGACGCAGGCTTCGCCATGCTCGCATATAATAGGCGACCTAGTGAGGTGATTCATTTCGGCTGAAACTGAGAGTTGAAACAGCTGGCATTAACGGCACAGGCACACAAAGGTATCCATGAGCACTACAGCGATTCCGGCAATCAAGTCCTTAAAAAACAATTTGTGTTGCCTCTAAAATGGCAGAGAGCCATGCAGTGCTGGCCATGAAAAATAGCCAACCCTGACGTATTGCGATCAAGAAATCTAAGTCTGAAACCCCGTTCAATATTGCGATATTCTAAAAGAAAAAGAAGAAGAAAACAACTATTTTGCCGAGAAACAAGTTTTGACGGAGTACGTACTCGATTGAATCGATTCGAACTCTGACTCGACTCGCTTCCGTTCGACACCCTGAACCGGTATATCCAGCCCACGTGCCCAGAATTACGTATGGAACATACGTACAGAGCGACCGGCAGTCTTTCCGGTTGCAGCCTCTTCCGTAAGCGGCGTGAGAATCATCTGTAGCGAGCACACATCGCGCGGACAACCATATACCCGGAGCTGACGAGAGAGGAAAGAAAATTAATGAAAAAGACGAAGAAATACAAAGAAGCAGGGCGACAACGCAAACTTGGTCCCGTGCTGTTGTAGAGCTTCTAGAGGACGACGTGGTGCACGTCGAAGCGGTTTCCGGTTCTTAACGGCGCTCTCCTGCAGGAGGCGGCTGTTCGCTACGTGTGCGTGCGTACTTTTTGGAGGTCTCTCCGTATCTAGCGGACGAATCGTTACCCTCCGTGGGATATTCTCGGCCGGGCAGGGCTTCACCCCGCGTAGCCCGTCCCCTCATCCCCCTCCCCCTCCCCAACACACACGCACGCATACACACCTATACAAATACATCGGGCGGGCTTCTGTTTGCGCTGCAGCCAAGCCACTGTGAGCACACCACGTGCCTGGCATTCGGTCGCGCAGCACGCATTCGGTCGTGCACCGAAAGGCGCGCCGTATCTTTGTTCCGGGTTTTTTCTTCGAGACAGAGCGGCTCAAGCGCTGCACACGTACGCTCTGTATACGTACGCTCGTACGGGCGAGGACGTCGCGACGCGCCGGGTATTCGGGGCAAGCCGCACACTAATTCCGCGGAGGATTCACGGGCACGACCTCGTGACATCGAAACGCGCGGAGCGCCGCCGGCGAGCGAGGGTCTCTCGTTCCCTCCGACGACGACGACGGGACTTCTTCGTTGACCGACGACGTACGTCGCCGTACAGTCACCCTACTGTGTATACTGCGCAGACGACGGTGGACTGGGCGCTGCGGTATAACTTCTTGGCGAGCGCGCGGTTATTTCTTCTATCGTGGGGGCTTCCTTCCGCGGACACGGAAGGTCGAAGCACGTCTACGGGACAGAGGAGAACGATGGAGAGGGTGGTGTTAAAAGAACGAAAGAACGGAAGTCAGTGGTGTGTTGCGAATCTTTCAGACACGCGGGAAGAAGCTATAGTCTGCTTCCGCGTCGTGCCACACGATGCTAAGCGCGCTACCGGCATGTAAAGTCGATTGTGTCGCTCGAGCGCCACGGTTAGGACACTTTCTTTCGAGAGAGAGCATTAAAGGGAAAGACAGTGACGTTCATCCGATCGCAATATCCGGTTCGCTACTCTGCCCTGGTGGAGGGGAAAAGGGAGGATAAAAGATAAGGAAGAGAGAGAGAGAGAGAGATAGTTTATAAAGCTATCAGGGACAGCACAATATTAGCGCGAAATCAAAAACACGCTCAAGTGCGTAGCCGTTCGCAAAGGCAGTTGTCCGAAAGAGCATACCATCTTATGCGCTTGCAATTGGTGAGGCTGCTATTGGGTCTTCTGTGCATTTATTATGGTGACTTGCAAAGCATTTCGCTACTCAAGAGATGGCAGTATGCAGTGTATCGGGTGCATGCAAATTGGACTTAGAGCAGACTCATAGTGCGCTTGTTGTTTAATAGTACGCGGACATAACGTTCATTCATGACCATATTACGGATATGACCCTTGTCCATCTGCAACTGACACATCATCAGCAGGTGTGGTGGGTGTCTGAGAATTCCTAAACAGTCGCAAGAAGGCTAGGGCCGAAATCGAGTGCGCCGCGGATATGAGTGCCGCCGATTTAGTATCGTCGTCATAGCCATCTTGTTACCTGACCTCAGGCCAACGTCGCTCAGGGATACATTTTTATTTTTTCTCGCGCTAAATATGCCCACTTCCGCGCCCTCGTTTCAGACGCATGGAACTGCTGAAATGGTAAAATTCACCCGGGCAGACGTCATGCGATCGTTGCGCAGAACCACCTGAAACATCCTCACACTTCTCCGCTCCGTCTTGTTTTTGCTGTTGAGTTCGCTTTCCACGTTTCCTTATTGGTCTACCGTTGAGGCAAGGCAACTTAGCCCTCCAATTTAGTACCGTGACTTACAACAAATCCGTACAAAGCTTGACGTCTGTACCTACCATCCGCTTGTAGCAACGCTGAACGTCAAAGGGAACAAAAGGCTATCGTATATACAGGCTCATCCGGAGCCATCCACTAAGGCGTGCCTCATAATCAATACTGGTTTTGGCACGTAAAATCCCAGAAAGAAGAAGTTTGTAAGTCGTTCTTGTCCTCACAACTCTGATCGTTCTTTCCCAGAGACACTGAAGTTCTGCCATGTTAGTGTTTTGAGCCAATCAAAGAGGCCGTGTGAAACCCCCAGAGCCAATAATAACTGACAAGATGACGAATTCGACAACATGGCGGAATTAGACATTGTCCGGAATCTCACTCCCAGACCCAGTTGCTGCCCAATACGAATGTGGATCAGCGCATTGGAGGGCGCGGAGTGGGGAAGCGATTCGGGAGAGTGAGCGTTACGTAAACGTAGCGAAATACCCTACGAAAACGTATCGTATAACCACAGTAAAGAACCAGTACATAAAGAACGCTCGTAACCGTATAAGAACTCGGCGTCAACGGAGGAGATCTGCTTCGCTCCAACAGGTCAGCTCAGGGGTTCCGGGAAGGAAAAAAAAAATAAGGCAGAGGTGCGGTTAACTGCGAAATTAAATAGAACGTGCGAATGTTGCATCTAACATAATAAACAAGATGCGGTGGAGAGTATATAGGGGCCATTCGCCCAATTATTCCACTCAACGACGCGGAACGCGCCCGCGACCTCTAACGGCGACCTGTCATTACGTCGCGTGTCGCGTGGTCTGAGCACTGGGCGTAATTAGCGCTGCATCGCCGCAGAGCGTTCGTACGTATAAGAGGTGGGGGGCAACCCTTGTAAACCGGGTAGCCCAGTTCCAGAACGCCGCGCGTGGCGCCACTGCACATAAGCGTCGCGAGTATGCGCGCGGCTCATGCAATTATGCGCGGCATCGTTTCGATGGACCCCATTTGCGCATATGTAAGAGACGTGTTGCGTAACCTCAATGTTACGCGACACTGCCCGACCCTCGCTTCGACCGGATTTAAAGGGACGCGAAAGAGAAACACTGAACCACTTTAGACCGATAATTTTTCTTTTCTTTTCACAATGTATATGTTCATTAAAGAAAAGAAAAAAAAAAGGTGCAAAGTTCTTTTTTCTTTTTTTTTTTAATTTCGTCCGAAATCCAAGCGCCGGTACGTCAGTGTGACAACACGCATCTCAAAGTATATACTTTCACGCATTGTGACTTAGTAAATGACTTAGTAGATCGTGACGTATAGTAAGTGTTATCGACGCTTGCTGAGTTCCGTCTTGGTCGCTTTTTAAGAGTACAGCGTAGATCTTCTTTACCGATAAGCAATTAACTAGGCCCGAGCAGACGCTGTCAAAATCCCTGACGTCACGGCGGGCTGGTACAGAAATTTCAAGGCGGCGTCGCCACTTGTCTTTCCTTCTTGCGCCTTTTCTGGCTTTCCAAACCACTTCTCACGTTCAGAGGAGCCTCTCTCTCTCTCTCTCTCTCTCTCTCTCTTTTTTTTTTTTTGAGAGGTGTTCTTGAAGCATTATTTACCAATACAGTTCACACAATTTTTTTTCTTTTAGTGTCCCTTTAACGAGACTGAAAGAATAAAAAGAATGCATAATGAAGCTGATTGCATAGTGCCTGTTAATTTTATTAGTTGGCTCCACTGCAAACTCGCAAACACTGGCATGGCGCTCTTTGGCCATAACTGGCCCTTGCGCCATTAAACATTACACATCATCAATTTTATTAGTTGATTTTTTTAACTTATCTTCTGCAGTCGAGGGCGGGGCGAGGGGCTGCTGAAGATATGTCGTGAACGGTAACAACACCGCGAGAGAGGGCCTAGTAAATAATATTTTTATAATTTTTAAAAGTCCTTAATGTTTTAACAGAAGGCACGGTATAGTATAGTATCTCCGGTATCAGCGGGGTGTCCACGTACTTCCAGTTGGCTAAATGTGGCCTCCTGAATGCCTCACCGCCTATCGTTGCATTTAAAACGCAATATTTTGTCGAATATGATCAACATACAAAGTTACAAAGTCGTTTGAAGCCAGACGGACCAATATTAGGCTAATAATCCAAGTACAATCCAT
The DNA here is from genome assembly GCF_013339745.2 of Dermacentor silvarum. Taxonomy (NCBI): domain Eukaryota; kingdom Metazoa; phylum Arthropoda; class Arachnida; order Ixodida; family Ixodidae; genus Dermacentor; species Dermacentor silvarum. The sequence goes on along the minus strand of NC_051155.1, from coordinate 168,122,443 downwards.
CATCATGATGCTGGCCAAACAACGATGCTTGTAGCTCCCGCAAACACACGCGGCCAGAGTTTCATGTAGTAGCTCTTATTGTAAAATCTACGGCTTGGGCGATGGAGAAGCTTTTGGAAATTTAAGAGCGCGGATCGGCGCGCGCCAGACCATGAAGCTGCAGTGAGCGAAAGTAAGTACGTGACGAACAAAAATACGTAGCATGTATTATAAGCGGGTACGTGTGTACTATCAGCATACCATCGGCCTATCAGAAACGGGAGAAAATAACTGATGAGAACGACTGTTACGCGTGACCACATGGAAGTGCGTCATGTAATCGCTCTGTAGCCGGTTTCCAAGCATGGATTCGTCCCAAGTGTATGTTTTGGAGTCTGAATTAAGCCACCGTTACAAATGCAGCTAAACATGGGAACGGAACAGCGCACTGGAGCCGTTCCCGACTTCGCGTTTGAACTTATACTGATAGTACGTATACACTTGTACTTACCACCATCGTCGTCTCACTGCCTCGCTTCTTCGAGCTATCGAAGTGCATGCATGTTGGGCCACAAAAAGTTGGCGGGACAGAGGTTTCACGAGCAACATGAATTTCTGCTCCGTTAAGGCATGGCGTTTCCAATTTAATGGATCATTGCGTAGGTCACGGAAGAAACTACGGACTGAAACCTTAAATTTCGGGCGATGTGCTCCGGTGTCACGGGAACTCAGCTTTCTGGTAAATCCCGTGTCAGTAAACTTTTGTGACCGACTGTATACGCCCGTTCACAGGCTGTGCCACAAAACAGTATAGCTATACGCGACACAACCTCTGTAGTAAAATAACCAACACATTGACAAGTTGGCATATATTAATCTTGTGGACCAAGGCGTGAACAGACAAGGGACGTATAGACTACTTTACGGAAGCGCTTACGAGTGATCGACGCCATCTTGGGCTGTTAATGCTGCCGTTATGTATCCCTAACGACCACTTGCACAGTATTGCAGTTAATTCTCATGCATGAAAATGGTTGCACAGATGCTTTAAGTGTTCCGTGGCAATGTTAATTTGATGTCACTGCAAACACAACTGAGAAATTGACCGTGTTACAGCCCAAGATGGCGCCGCCCATGAATAAAAAATAAGATCGCCCATAGAAAAGGCAGACAAACACCGGCGCATACAATTATACATGTTTCGGTTAACTATCGAGGTTTGTCTAAATGGTTATTCAACAATGGTAACAGATGCAAGGTAGTGATGATGACGATCAAGACTTATAGTGCAATCGTATAACTTTGAAGCAAATATTGATGTTACCAAGAAGCTGGGTTCTATATACGTACAGCATTGTAATGAGTACCGTCAGTGTAGAAGTGATCCCAAAATGGCCGCAAACAGGCGACTTCACGGTGATTAAACAGACCAGAAACAATTTTTATGGAAGCGAATGTCTGGGTATACCTTGTAAGAAATGCATTGAATGCAACTATATTGAACTAGAATGGTACGATAAATTTGCAACATGCATACATTGTTCAGAGCCAAAGAGGAAAAAGAGTAAAGTAAAAAAGTCCACTGAAGCAGGACCGTAGTGTGAGCGCGGTAACAGCGGATGCAAGCTTCCTCGCCTGCTTCGAGCGACGCGCAAGGTTACAATAGTAAACAGTCACAGCGACAAGTCATGATCAACGAGCAAAGTCGTCGTAAAAATCAAGCGATTGAGCAGCTACTGTTGTGATTGGCGCCACACTGATATTCTGCTTTAAAATAATTAATAATTTGTTTTACTATATTTCTGTTTAGATATATACGAGACGTTAACCCCACGGGGCAATCCCTAAAAGGCCTGGTTCGCCGTTTAGTTTTGCCAGTCTCGCTCACTATTTCACCGTATTTTTTCATTTTCTTTGTACTTCATTAATAGGTATACGGCGCTGAGACACAGTAATGTTCAACTTCCGGCATTTGCTGCGAGTTGCGCGTTGCGAGTGATGTAGGTTATGCGCGTGAATAACACGCGAGCAACGCAACGCGTTGCCGGTCGCAACGATCACTTGCTCTGTCGTCTCGGACAACACATTCGCAAAACATGCACAGTGAAGACGCAGCAAAATAAGCTATATGTAGTGCACTAATGGTCAAGACACGGCGGTCAATTGATCGTTGTAGCCATAAAAGCTTTGTTCGCTTAATCGCTAGGAATGCCGTTGAATTATAGAGCAGGAAAATCTAGGCAGAGAGAGAGAGAAATAAACGTTTATTTTTGAACTATAGCGATAGAGAGAAAGAGATCTCTTCTCGCTCTCTAGGAAAGAAAAGAAAACAAAACTCACACCGTTAAATTTAACTGACACCCTGAGATGATGTGGTTTTCTCCACCCCATTCCCTGAAGGCTTACACGCAAACGAGAGAGAGAAAAAACAGAGAGAAAGCCGGTAAAGGAAAGGAGTGCCGGCGAGGCCAGTATACGCTGTCCACCGTGTCATCTCGCCAATTTCTCTTTCTTTCTTTTTCACGTGCCACTCTCTAAGAACACGAGAAAAACGCATAGCGTCAGGGAATTTACTCGCGCGTCTGCTCTAGACGGGCGTCGTTACGCGGCTGTCGAAACAAGCTTTTCAAGGAAACCAGCGCGGCGAACAAGCTCCGGTGTGCGCACGCAAGAACGAGAGGTTGTTTGTAGAAAAAGAAGCGTAAAAAAAGTATATCGTCAAATAAAGACACGAAAGAAAGGAGCAGGAACGCTGCAATTTCGGGCTGACGCGCGACCCGGCATTTCTGGCATACCGGCATCACGCGGTATGCCCCGCGCATAGCCTGGAACGAGTCGCTCGCCGGCCGCGCCGAGCTGTCACCGCCCAGCATGCAACCGGCACGCCATTAACAGCGCAACGCCAATCTCCGACCGCGCCGGGCCTTTGTAGCTGGCCTGCCGCAACATAGGCAATGTGAACAGAGCGGGCACGAGTCAACCGACTACGGAGGTGTACACACAGGAATAAATGAAAGAAAAAGGAGGAGCCACAGAAAGGATCTACACACCGTGCCACAGCTTCAGCGACTCTTGGATGGAAATAAGAAGACTTCGCTGTTCTTTTTTTTCCTTTTCTTTCCATTTCACCTCCCCCTTTTACACCTCGCTTGCACAACACTTCTAGTCATTTTCCTCGGCTCGGTTTCGAAACTCATAGGCGCGCACAACTGCATAGTTTGCAACCATGAAATAAAGTATACGCCCTGCAACGGGCTTGACTGTAAAGACATACTCGACTGACTATGGAGCTTCCCATGTGGAGCTTCCACAGTGAGTCAGTCCCATCTCACTTCCCCTTAATCACTTTTCCAAATAGAACTTGAGGTATGCCTCAAATATATTACCATCTCTCTTTCACTAGGTGGGAAAGCGAACAGAAGGTTGTTGTTATTGCATTTTTCTGGAGATTACTTCGAAGCGTGACGAATTGAACAGAAGGCGTTGTACTTGGTGCAGACGTGGATGCTGCAACCGACGAAATAATGTCTGACTGGGGTCCTAAACGCTATAGAAAGTGGTCTGTGCTCCACCACAGCGACCAAATGCAAGTACAGTAGATGAAACACGATAGGTTACTCTGACATAATGCACTAATCGGAGAGTAGAAGAAAAAAATCCACGCCAACGAATAACACGTCAACAAAAGAAGATAACGCTTTCACGCATAAGTAATATCAATATCAAAATATAATTGCTTCGTTTACAGCCGTATCTAAACCAGAACAGAACTGTGGAAGAATTTAACCGAATCCTTTAGTACCAAAATGTTGTGCTGTCTATGCTGAAGGCTTTGAACTATAAAGGATGCGTTTGCATGGCGCACCACGAGAGACACGAGTAATCGCTACCCTGCAAAACCTTTGCACATGCATAATAGAGCTTCCGAGCTTCCGTTGCAGCAGCTGCCATGACCTTAACCCTCCCTCCTCCTCCCCCACACAAACGCACGCACACACAAAGATAAAATAACAAAACAATAACAGATCTTAGTAACCACTACTCTTTTTTTTCTTCCAGGATCAAAATTCATTACATGTTTCATAAAAGCTACAGGCATTTGGTATACAGAAGCAGGTTTCATACTCAGTGATTACAATAATTAAATTAGTGAAAATGGAGCCTGAAACTCGCAATAAGTAGGCAATCTAAAGTAGCATTAGTTACTCGCCCTCATTAGAAAACCCCTCAATGATCCCCAAGTCGCAAGAAATACCTCAGCGTGCACACGTCCAGTCCAACTCCTACTCCGCCTACTATACTTCGCACCGGTTTGCGCATGTTCGGGGAACAACCTCCCACCCTTCCCCATTACTTTAAGCGGCACGCCTCTGACGTAACGCACTTAGGCGTAGCGATGCAGGGTGTCGGGTGTTGCGAACGGACAAATCGAACGGACAGGTTCAGTGAATTTTTCCTACGCCATAAGTGCCGTTAAAACTGGGCTAATGTTGATTCAGTTGAAGCGCGCGGTATACGATAACGCCACGCAGCACCGAACATGTCCTCTAGATGTTCTCCGAACCCGCCAATTTTTATTTAATGGCATCCCCTTTGAAACGGTACGGTGGCTAGATGGGTAGAAACTAGGCGGTGACAAATAGTCACCTAGCCTGCTAGATTTAATCAGGAATGCTAAACATTTTTTTTTATCTAGCAGTTTTGTATACATTTCATTAACCTTATTTTTTCCCTCAAAATCTACCTTGTACCGCTACCTAGGACTGTAAGAGATCAAATTAGGTCGTGTCAATCTCTTCCCGGCTTTACTTTACTCTAAATACTCTAAACGTCTCTTGCTTATCTCTACTGATGACCGGTCAATGCTTCCGCCCACTTTATACCCAATCGCTTCTGGAAGGTGTACGTTACCTACTGTTCTCACTGGGTGAATCCTTTCGCATTCCATTATATCACGGCTGTCACCCGTTCGCCGTCGGCGCGAAGTCGATAGACGGGGTATACAAGCCGGTTGGTCGTTCCGTACTCAAGCGAACACAGTAAAAGAGTCAGAGTCGGGAGTAAAAAAAAAAAAAAAACAAAAAAAAAACAATATATTTATCGACTGACACAGATACACAAATTACTTAAATAAAATAATAAAAAATGACAAGAACACTAAACACTTGAACTTAATATAGCTCGATGACGACAAAGAAATATGACGAGCAATTAACAGTGGATATAAAAACGAAACAGGGCGCGGATTATTATTATTATTATTTGATTTGTACACATATACACACAAGGACACAAATGGATTAAGGAGGGAGCAAGCTGACAACTGCCACCGAGAGGGGCACAACGCCTGCCTACTCCTATAGGAGGAGGGAATAGAGGAAATGAAAATATGAGAAAAGAAAAGAGGAAATAAAGAAATGACGGAGACACGGACAGAACAAATAAAAAAAATAAAAACAAAACAAAATACAAATAATGTCTATAAACGGGAGGCCAAGTCAGTGTCCTTCAGAAAACTTAGCAAGGCTCGATGGGCCTGGTCACGTCTTGCAGCGCTCCCCTTTGGAAAAAGGCAATCGTCAAGGGTCGCACATTGCAGCCCCATAAGTCTATACTCCTTAATTAGTAATGCGCGCTGCGCAACGAATGCGGGACACTCTAAAACTAGATGTTCAAGTGTCTCACAGGAGCCACAAAACGTACACGACGGGCTGTCCACACGTCCTTGTCGGTATAGGCGTTCGCGCACCAACACAGACCCAACCCTTAACTTGTATAACAGTGCTCTAGCACGACGGGGCAAGCCTCGACCACGAACGCGGGGAGGGAACGATCCGTCTGCAACACGCCGGTCTGGGTGCTGCTTTAGGAGGTGTCGGCGTATAAGGAGACGGGCGTTTTCAAACGTGCACGAAATGTCAGGGCAGTCACATTCATGGTGGGCACAGCTTGAAGCGAGGCGATCAGCCTCTTCATTTCCAGCGATGCCCACGTGCGAGGGTACCCACTGGGCAATGAGGGACACTCCACAGGAAGTAATTTTGCCCGAAGTTTCTTGGATACTGCACAACAATGGGCTATCGGCATCTTGTCTAAGTCTGCTGAGGGCAGCACGGGAGTCTGTAAGAATGACGACCTTCAAGGCGTTTAATTCTTCGTGTACGTATTTCAGAGCAACATCAATCGCTGCTAGTTCTGCAGTTGTTGATGAGGTTGGATGTAGTATTCTGAATACCCGTCTGATGCCAGTCGAAGGGCAGAAGAAAGCTGCAGAAGCGCCTTGCGCGTCGCTGTGTACAGATGCGTCCGTGAATATTTCAATATAACCTTCAAATTTTTCAAATAGGTGGGACTGGGCCAATTGAAATAGTGCCGGAACAGGCTGACTAGATTTTTTGTGGATTTCAGGAATTGTCAGATAAATGGGGAAGGAGCATTTGTTGCGCTTCTTCGGAGTAGTGAAAGAAGTAGTGTCTCGTGAACTGTGAGTAATGTCCACAAACAATGCCGCCATTTTCCCCATCCGAGAGAAAGGGCGCTGAAGCAGCCGATTAATCAGTGCTTGGCCGTCTGATGCTCGGTGCAAACGTTCGATATGGTGTAGCGCTCTCTGGTCTGCTTGCAAGCTCAGGGGCAACTGGTGCGCTTCCGTGAGTAGTGGAACAGATTGTGCCTCACGAGGTAAGCCAAGCATGACTCGGAGGGCAACACGATGGTCCCGTTCCAACTCAGACATCATATTTGGCGGCACGTTCAAGACTGGCAAGGCATACATCACGCCAGAGAGGACAGACGATTGGTATACCTGAAGTGCTGTCGTCTGGTCGCAGCCAGCGCCCCTAGCAGTCAAGGCGGCCACATACTTGAGCAGCGACCGCGATTTGCACCGCACAGAGGTAATGGCAGGGCGCCAAGAGAGGCGATCATCGATAATTACACCCAGGTAGCGGTGGTGTTGTACCCATTGTACCGGTGTCTCTCTGAGGTACAGCCGGCTCATGGTTCGACGAGCCCGTTGCCTTGGATGATATGCAATCGCGGCTGACTTAGCTGGTGAGATCTGCAGACCAACTTCCTCCAAGTACTCTGAAGTCGCATTCAGAGCTCTCTGCAAGATTCCACGAAGACGTGGACCATGGTACGAAGGACCGCTGATCCACAGTGCAATGTCATCTGCATAGATTGCTATACATATTGGAAAGTCTGCTTCCTGAGGCAATCGGCTTGGAAGTCCAGCAAGTACACTGTTGAAGAGAAGCGGCGACAAGACGCTGCCTTGTGGTACACCGCACTTAACAGGGCGAGAATCACTTGTTGCTCCTCCAACACGCACTTTCATGTGGCGCTCAGATAGAAAGTTATGCACGAAATGAAGCAGTCGACCCGAAATTCCCGCATTCATAAGGGCGATAATAATCGCCTTATGGGGAACCGAATCGAAAGCTTGCTGTATGTCCAGGAAGAGCATGTATGCAGAGTGCTTGTTTTCTCGAGCAGACTCTAGAGATGAAACGAGGTCTGCTATGCTATCGAGGGCTGAACGGTGACGACGAAAGCCGCTCATGACATCAGGAAAGAAATTAAGCTCTTGTAGCCTGCCGTCTAGACGAAACAGTACCATTCGTTCCATCAGCTTCATAACATTAGAAGTTAGCGATATTGGCCGGTAAGACTTTAGGTGTTTTGCAGGGCGGCCGGGCTTTAAGACTGGTATCACCACAGATGATTTCCAATCATTGGGGATCAGAGACGTTCGCCACACTTCGTTATATGCGTCCAAGACATTTTGATGAAAGGCCTCATCGATGTTTCGTAATGCCTGGTACGTAACACCGTCTTCACCAGGGGCAGTGCGACGTTTGGAGAGGCTGAGGGCGTGATGCAGCTCTTCGAGAGTAAAGTCTGTTTCATCCATCTGGCAGGCTGGACCATAGCAGAACGTTGTGATGTTCTGACTTGTCAGAGGATTAAGGTCATTGTTTGCGTTGTCACTTGGCATAGGAGGTACGAAAAGGTCGGCAAATGCTTCCGCAAGAATTTTCGGAGTCCGGCCAGTCGTTATGCACAAAGCAGCAGTTGGATTCTTGCAGATCTCAGGAGTGCGAAGAGCCTTCAGTATTCGCCAAACACTTCCAAAACCATTTGCCGTATGCAGTGAACTACACAGTGCTGCCCAGCTCTTGCGACGAAGTTGTTTTGTGTGCCGCCGTATGGCTGCGTCTAGGCGGTTATACACCGTCCAATCGGAGCTTCTTTTAGAGCGCTGCGCTCTCCTGTAAGCGCGGCGTCGACAGGCGCGTAGCCTCAAGAGCTTAAGATCAGGGTTGGGTTTATCTATGCCCCGCCGTCGTCTTACGGTAGCTTGTTGAAGACACTCGCTCACCAGTTTAAACAACTTATCGTGCGATGGGGCCTCTGAAATCAGCTGACGGAACTTGTTCCAGTTCGTCACTGTGTAGGCGGCAGTCTGGCGGCTAAGAGTATGTTTTGGAATCAACCAAATTGGTAGGTGATCTGAGCCCCATGGGTCAGATTCACATGACCAGGCGAGACACACATCTCTTGTTGATATCGCAAGGTCGATGGTGGACTGTCCCTTCCCTCTGCCGACAAATGTAGGTGAGCCGTCATTGAGTGTTTGTAGATCATGCCTAACAATAAGCTCGTTGATCTCTATCCCACGCTGGTCTTGTTGACGAGAACACCAGCGAGGATGGTGAGCATTGAAGTCCCCGCACAGCACAAATGATGGGCCACACCGAGAGACTAAGCACTCCAATAAGCTGGTGTCTGAAGATCGTGTCGGTCGATAATATATACTTGCCACAGTCGTCGTCGTATCTCTGAGACTCACAGTAACGGCTGTACATTCAAAATCGGCGTCGCAGATATCACTTGTGTCAATGACTGCAAAATGTAGGTCAGCTCGGATGTATAGCGATGCTTTTGAAGTATTTCGCGGATGCGTTACGTCCGTACACTGGAAGGATCCGCATGCCGGCACTGTGCATCGAGCGTTGCTGTGGATGCCTACGTAACCAGGAAGTCTGAAATCATCTTTTCTTACATTGGTTTCTTGAAGTGCTATAACATCTGGCGGGGTGTTCATTGCGAGAAGCCGAAGGACTAGATCCGCATGCCGCGGTCGTAAGGACCTGACATTCCATTGCAGCACAGAGGGACGGGGCTTTCCACGAGCATTCATGTTTCTAGTGAAGGCCGTCGAGCACTGGAACAAGAGCCTCTAGCAGTTGCTCTGCGGCTAATGCTGCTGGTGTCTGACGACCGGCAATCAGAGACCTAACAACGTTGACAAGCATCTTAAGCAGGTTGATAAGTTGTTTGTCATCGTTGACCGAGACCGCTGTAGGCACCCTATTTACAGAGTTTACTACTGCAGACTGGGACGCCTTGGATGGAGCTGGTTCCGAAGCTTTCGGAGGCGTGATCTTGGCAGATACTGGTTCGGACGCTTTCGATGGAAGCGCCGGCCACGATATCGCAGAGAGACAGAAATTCCGCTTCCCACTTTCCTGCCGACGCGCGTTGTCCTTGCTATTCTTCGTACGTGCGGGTATATCTTCAGTTTTGCCATTGGTAGCCGCTGGACGGGCACTGCGGCTACTCGGCTTCTCTCCTGATGCCTTCTTCTTAGCTTTCTCTTTAAGGAACTTTCGTTTTTTCTTCAGTGTGGGACATTCTTTGTCTGTTGCCAAGTGTTCACCGTTACAGTTCGGGCACCGAGATGTCGGACTGTCGCAAGAATTTGCGTCGTGATTTTGACCACATTTGGCACACACCACAGCACTTGTGCAGAAACCCTGCACATGACCAAGCTTTAAACATTTGCGGCACTGTAAGGGTCTTGGTACGAAAGGCCGAACTGGGTATCGCACTAGTCCAGCCTTTATATGGCTAGGCAGTTTTGCACAGTCGAAAAGAATCTTCACACACTTTGACGAGCCGAGCCGTCGAACGCTGATGATTTTGCATGGTGGCGTGCAAACGATCATACTTTTTAACACGTCCTCTTCAAGTTCGAGGTCAACATCAGATATGACGCCAGCTGTTACATCCGCGCCCTGTGGTATGTAAGCCCGCGTGTTAACACCACAGAGTTGAGACAGACCAAGTAGAGTTTGCACCGTCTTCTCATCTGTTGTGTCCACGGCAATGATATTTTTCCTTGGGTTCACTCGAACCTCTTGAATAAGACCCGGTGCCAGTTTGAAGAAAAAATCATGCAGTTTCTGCTTGGAGATGGCATTCAGGCTTACCATCACGTCGACCGGTACGAAGGCTACTGTCGTAGTCACGATGCTGCTGTATATGATGGTTGCTTCGCTTGATGACGATGTCGAAGACTTCCGTCTTGAACGCCGATGCTTAGCAGGTATAAAGGCATCCGAGTCGTCCGACCTGGCGTCAGATTCGGAATCGGCAGCTTCTGATTCCACTGAGGAGCTGAGGCGCTTCCTTGCGACGGGAGGTCTGTCCCTGCCGCTAGACGGGTCCACCACCATCTCCTCCATAGCAGGCTTCGCAGGGAGGGCCTCCCAGCAAAGCAGCAGTCTTGAAGGCCCGCACAAACAGCGCTGGGTGTTGCTGATGCACGATTAAACACAAAAAATAGAAAAAACTTCAGCATCAAAAGGAGCCACCAGCCGAACGCACGAACTTCGTCGTCGTCGTCCGCGGATAAATATAGAAGAATACACTTAACAGTAGTTCACTAAAACTAAGTTCCAAACAAACCAAAGTTCAAAAGAAAACCAACGATGTCATACGCGTGGCCGGTCAGCAGCAGCAAGTCCATAAACCGTGAAGTCAGCGCGCAGAGCTTTCCCGAAGAATGTCGACGAGCCGATCTTGCTGAGGTGGATGCGATTGCTGGGCTGGGTTTCCCGGGAGTCTAGATCTTCCCTCATGCAGATTGAGCTAACTTGAGGCGAAATACCGTGAGCTTCGTTGCAGACGTTGGTTTGTCGTCTCGTACGTCAACGAGTTACTCGGAGTTCCGACGTGGCTAGGCGGCCCGGGCGATACTGGACGGCACTAGCTCCCGACTGCTTCTCAGCAGATTACAGGTTCAGTTTCTAGACTGATTAGCAGGGCCTAAATCCTGCGCTTAAATAGCCTCTCCTTTCTCTAGTTCCTTAGGTCGGGAAACGGCAGGTATGGGTGACAGTTCACCTAATTATCTCATGACTCCTCCTAAAAGTCTTGGCAGCGTCCCCTTTTAATCAGGGGCGAGGGAACGGATGCCCCCCCCCCCCCCCCCCGCTGTCAGAGGTCGCCCCCCCCCCCCTCCCCCCACACTGCACCACAAAGACACACACGCACACACTTGGGTCCGTTGACAAGCACAGAAGCAACAGCGGCCGCCGGCCATACGGCGCCCGTTAATCGGCGTGTCGCTATCTCGAAACTATGCCGCTCCGTGACACATTAGGATGTGCTGAGTGGTCTCCGGATCTTTGCTGCAGCATACACATGCCTCATCTTGTTGCAAATATTTGCTCCGGTGAGTTATTGCCCTTAGGCAACCTGCTAGAGCCTCAAATAGCAAGGCACCACCCTTTGTGTTATCGTACAGATTTTCCCTTCTGCCGAGGATGGCGAGCGCCCTCCGGATGGTGTTCTTGCAAGGAACTAACCGCGGCAGCGCCGCAGTATAAATTGTAGAAACGCTGGAAAAGGGGTAAGCGTTTGAGTTTCCGCCGTAAGAGAATTATGTTTTCTCGTAGATTCAAGTTACAATCCGACGCTATCACGTCTGTAGGTTGTGGTTAAGTCGTACTTTGCGATTTTCCTGACGCATTTTACTTTGAGAAATTCAATTAGTTCACTAACCCCTCTGCGCCACGCGGGAGGGCCTGCGTGGTCGCAGTGGTTCGGGATGACTTTTCGGGCAGCGGACGCCTACGCCGGATTTCCTGCGACACGGGGTGTTAACGCTTACGCGTTAAAAAGCACCAGGCGCACGGAACAGACAGTTCCTGCGCGCACACGAAAAAGGGGCGCCCGCCTCCCGCCTGGCACATTTCTTGCGCGGGCAGAAGCATTCCTTCTGTTATAGATATCCGTCACTTCTGGTTCCAGATTATAGGCTCCGAAAAGAGCCGCAGACGAAGAGGTCACGCGGGAGAGCTCTCGAGACTTTGGACAGCCGTAATAATAAAATAAAGGAAACTATATGGGAGGGAGGGGGGAAGGTTACCGCGACGCATACGAGTTAAGCGACGGCTCGAGTCAGCCGAGCTGCTTGTTCCAAAGCGGGCTATTTTCAGAGACAGCTACACAGCTATGGCCCCAGAGAAGAGTGAGCCGCGGCATTCCCCCGACCACCTCGTCCGTCTCGCTATATATCTGGGACACGAGAATAGCTAACGTCGCCGCACAAAGGCGCGACCGGCGGCAGCGGCAAAGCCAATCGACATCGGCATCGCAAGCCGACAGACCGACGAAAAGAACCGCGGCCTCCAGGTTCGCGGCTGCGCCGCTCAATGCGTCGGGAAACGAAGAACGTGCTCGGCCTATAAGCGGCCGCAGAGAGAGCTCCTTTTGTGCGCGCTGCCGGCAGAATAGAACGGAGGCACCATGGGAAACTGAAACAAGCATCGTGAGTGCGCGCGCGCGCGGGCCTTGCTACGCCTTTTCATATGTACGCGACCAACGGGAAACGACGTCGTCACTACAGCATAGCATTGAGGACCCATTTAGAGAAAGCGCCCCGATTTGTGAACATGGAGACCGACGTCGCCTATCTCCGTCGCTTCTCAGAAGGAGCTCGAACGCACGTGACTATCGACGACTCCCGCCAAAGCGCCGAACCGCTGGGAAAGTCGCCACTGCCAGTGCGAACAAGCATACAAAGGCTGCCATTCACGACGTTCCAGAAAGTGCGCGTAAGGAACTGGATAACGGCATATATAGTGAAAGGCAACGAGACAGAATCTATTCGGCCTCTTTTCAACCCGGAACGTTCCTTTGTTTGGTTCCTTCGTCCGCATTCCGCAGGTTCCGTTGAAGATCAGTGGTGAGAGAATGGCTCTATATAGCTCGTATAGTCAACGCAGCGCACTGAAGTCGAATGGAATCGCGCGCCAGAAGCCCATTGCTGAATGTATCGCGTGAATCGTCAAGAAAATTCGCTCCGCACCACGCATCTTCTGGCTTGAGTGGCATCCGCTGCGAATGCAAATCACCGCGGTTGACAAACTGCGCTGTCTTGCAGCGCGAAAGCACGTGATGCAATTGCGATAAAAGGTGGCAAAACAAAGCAAAGCGCAGCTCACAAAGTAAGCTGCAGGGAATAAAAGAAACTGTCATTCAACTCTCTGAAGCCGAATAAAAAGAACCTGCTCCCGTTTTGATAAAAGAGGAGCGAGACGTTGTTGGCAGGGCGGTGTAATTTCACGCATTCTCCAGCGCGGGGTGTGTGTGTGTAGGTCGTAGGCAGGACAGAAAAACCGGTGGGCCCCTGTTTCGCTCGCAAATAAAAGAACCTTTGGAAGGACCAGCGCAAGTATGTAGTCAATCGAACCGTCAAAACTGCCACGCGTGGCTGGAGTTGCTTCGGCATCTCGGTAAAAAAAAAAAAAAAAAAAAAAAAAAGAGGTCGCACTTTGCGGCACCTGGCCGCTCCTGCCCCAAGCAGCTGCCAGCTAGGTTAAATCACTTACGCCGGCCGCCTGAGAGAAAGAGAGATGAGGAAGTGATAAGGGAAAGACATGGAGGTTAACCACAACTGAGCCCGGCTGGCTACCCTGCATTGGGGAAGGGGAACAAAAAAATGAGCAGACGGAGAGAACAAAAAATCCGTTCACACAACTCACGGACACACACAAACGCTGAAACGCTCCAGAAAGTTGCGTCACGCTTAAGCGACGGCTTCCGACAGACTTTCGCCAGCTTTGTATAGTTAATATACACTGTTCGCCGACAAAGCTGGTTTTACTGTGAGAATTGTATATAGCTATATACAGGCACGAACCACTGCGGTGCGATTCATCTTCATCGGAGCCGCAAATCTGTGCACGATGTCACGACTACTACGGACGTATCCAAGGCAGTTAAGATTTAGTAGCCGCTATTCGTACAAAACTTGGAGGTTAACAAAGAAGCTCGAGAACAAGTTAAGGACCACGCAAAGAGCGATGGAACGAAAAATATTAGGCGTAATTAAACGTAAAGAGACAGGAAGAGAGCGGTGTGGATAAGAACACAAACGGCCACATCCGATATTCTAGTTTACATTAGGAGGGAAAAAAAAAAAAACCCGAGCTGGGCACACCATGTAATGCATAGGGCTGATAACCGGTGGACCATTAGAGTTACAGAATGGATACCAAGGGGAAGGGAAGCGCAGTCGAGGACGGCAGAAAATTAGGTGAGGTGATGAAATTACGAAATTTTCAGGCGCAATTTGGAATCAGCTAGCGCAAGACAGGGGCAATTGGAGATCATTGGGCGAGGCCTTCGTCCAGCAGTGGACCCAAAAATAGGCTGATGATGATGATCCATACAAAAGAGCCCGAAGAGCACCCCGCATGATGCCATGCGCTGCGGCCAGAGGCACTTCCCAGTAATAAATGCAGTCAGCAGAAAGCCGTATGCCATGCTCTATAAGAACTCTGTTTGTTTCTTGTTCTTTTTTATAAGCATCGGGACTGTATGAAATATTGTAGTCGTTGTCAGTTGCCTTCTTTGTGCTTGTGCAGACTGATTATTTTCATATATTTTCTTTTTTACTATTTGTCCTTCACCCCTGTGCCGAGGAGCTAGCCGGACAATTACTCTAGTTAACTTCTCTGCCTTTCATCTCTTATTTAACTCTCTCCCTATCTCTAATACGGTACGGTCACTTCACACACTGACAGACACAATACTGCGAGTATTATGCGTCGCGTCCATGAAAGGAAAACACCTACGCCGTTCGGCGCTCTTCATCGGGCCGGTCGCTCGAGTCCGGCCCCGGGAGGCGAACGCACTCGGGTCAACGAACGCTCGAGCACACGCCACACACAAACACACCCTGCGAAAGACGGTGATGACGACGACGACGAGCAAATAGGCCCAGCAAGTAGGCCGACGTTCAAGCCTCGGGCGACACACGTAGTAGTACACACACAGATGGAAGGCTCGCCCCTGGCCCGTTTGCCCAGCGCGCGCGCACCGCACGGCACGCCCACTTGACAGTTTGGCTGAGACGGGTCGTCGCGCAGTTTGCACCGCCGCCGGCGCCAGGCAGCCCCCTCCCCCTCCCGTATACGCGAAGGAACGCGGACGCTCCGGCGCACGAGGAAACCCGCCGTCGCCCGTACAGATCGCCCATCGGCAAAGCCGGGACCGACCGACGCGGAGCTGCAGGCGTGGTCCACCACTACGCCGCTCACACGCCCCTTCTACACCCCTTAAAGACTATAACCCCCCACCTCGTCCCCGCCATCCTCCGCTCCACCTGGCGGCTATGGAGTACATGCACCTTGCACATCGTCAGCGCGTGACCGACAATCTTTCCTGCACGGCATTAATTTTCACCACACGACACGCGGAAATTCAATTCAATGGTCATACAGTGTAGAACTCAGAACCTCAATTTCCGCAACATTTACTTGATCATGGTGCTTAACGTCCCAAAACAACACGCAGGTTTCGATAGACGACGTGTAGTATAGGGGATGGGAAGGGGGGGGGGGATGGGAGGAGGGGCGGGCTTCGAATTAATTCGGACCATCTGGCGGATCATCAAGGTGAACCTAAATGGAAGTACGCCGCCGAACTTCTTCGCATTACTTCCGCATCGAAACGTATGTGCCCCGGCGCGAAATCGAACCCACGACCTCGGGCACAGCAGCAGAACGTCACAGGCACCCAACTACACCCGCGAGGGCTTCACTTCCTCACTATTCATCCTTATCCAGCGCTTACGGCAAGTTTCGGTTCCGCCAAAAGTGCGGCCGAGCGGAAGGGAGTTATCAATGCGGAAACCCGAACACTTATGTCCTCTTTTCAACCTATGTACGTGGACGTAACCAAGCTGAACGTTTATTTCGTATGCACAAGTTTTTAAAGCGAATCTTTGTTTGCCGACCAACAAACAGCCAACTCTTAAACAGGCGAATGATAGTCAGCCTTAGCACTTTCTGTCGCGTCCTATATGCTTCTCTCTGCGTGCACCTCACCTCACCTTTCCTCCCTCGACAAACTTCAACCAGCGCCTTCGTGACGACACTGCGTCGACGTCTCACAGAATGCATTCGCATGAAGTGCTGTTTGCATTTCAGCATAGCTTGTGAACGGTGCAGTGCACATACACATAAACATTGCGTGACATTAAAGTCGTGACCTGCGCGGTGCATAGACATTGCAAGAGATTGCACGTCGCACAGGGTGACAATAAAGACAACTGTGCGCATAGCATTTATTTTGTAGCATTTAATTAATCGCTTCACCAAAGCTTCCCTTTATAAGGATTCCAAAATGTGCGTTAAATCTGCGTAATTATTATTCAACGAGCGGGACACTTGTGACATGCAGACCATCGCTTGCAGAAATGAGCACGGAACCGTGGTATTTACGTACTGGCCCAATAAAGAAGAATGAACCGGTGCAAACATCCGAACAAAAAAATTGATCGACCTAACATTGATTCGCTTTTAGAAGCACGATGAAAACAGAGGGGACCAAAAGAGATGGACACTTCTCGTACTCGGGCCACAGTGGCGCAGCAAAAGTTCTCGAAACTTGCCAAGTTGTCTTTGGCTCCTTTAGAATACAGTGCAGTCGACCTTTATCGATAACAAATCAACTATATGCCCGAGCCGACGGCGTCAAAACCTGTGACGTCACGGCTGGCTGGTGCGAGAACTTCCAGGAGGCGTCGCCACAAGCCTTTCGTTCTGGCGTCCTTTCTGGCTTACCAGGCCTCCTCACGCGGTAAGAGTAATGCCAGAAGGGTAAATTGCTAATACAACTCGACTAATTGTTCTCTCTAGTGTCGCTTTCAGCGCACTTTACACGTGTCATGACGCCGTAGGTGCGCACGCTCTGCGAAACACAAAGGAAGTGCGCAAGCAGTGGCGCCCTCTGAACGAACAACAGAAAACGCAAGACGCGGACAAATCGGCGCCGCAACGCGCTCTCTCAAGCCCTCTTCGCCCCGCTGAGCCCGCACCTACGGCGAGCAAGGGGCAGGGACGATGACCACGCATCAACAACACTGGCCAGTTAAAACCGTGCAGCGTATGATGGGAGGCGTGACCTCCTGAACTCGAAGAGTAGGCGCAAATTTAGCCAATGCACCCAACATGTGGCCGCGAACTGGTGGGGTTTTACGCCGCAAAGTGGCGCTGAGGTTACCAGAGACGCTGCGGTGCATAGAGTGCGGATTATTTTTGAACGCAGGCATACCTCTAACGTGCGCTGTAATCCAAGTGCACAAGTGTGATTGCACGAGCGTATACGATTCGATGCGAAACCTTTAATTTACAGCTCGGAAAGGGAGGCATCACACATGCACAGCTAGTGCGTGTGAAAAAAAAATAGATATGCCAAATTAGATAATGATACATTTTGTAGCACCGATGCTGTCAAAAGTATATAGACTCTGTCTAGAGGAACCAAAATTTCTGCGGTTAAGAAGTACAGGAGCAAGCCAGTTCGGCCCAAGCAGCGAAACGTGGCAACTCTCGCTCCGAGCTTGCGCCATCGTTCAATATAGAGCGAGCGAGATGGCAATGTCATTGCATGTGCGCGTCCCTGCTCCTTCCACGTGTTGTCTATACTATCGAGAGCGCCGAGTGGACGACGGTGCAATTCCGACTCTCGGCGGCACGATAACAATACGCAAGCGCTGTCCTAGCTTGGGGCCACTTTCTTCCGCGCACGTGGTACTACTTCAACACGTACCTTCGGCAACACTGCACGTCATTAACGGAACGCAGCGAAGACGCCCTCTCGCGACCGTCCCATTCCTCAAGCAAGCGAGGAGAGAGCTCAGTTTCGCACACGCAAGTAGGAAAGAGGGCGGCCTCTATAGCAGCACCAGCAGGGCCTCCGATCGCCCGGTCATGGCAATGAACTCTCGCGAAAGAGACAGAAAAAAAGCGAAAGGCGGAAAGACAAAGGATGCAGTGCACCCGTCCGCAACTTTTTTTCCTTCTTTCTTTTTCTTTTCGCACTTTTTCCACTTCTCCATCTCTTCTCAGTCCCCCTCGGTTTTGTTTTTGTCCACCGAGGGAGGCATCCTCAAGAAATGACGGATGGCGTGCTGCTTTCATTACTACACGCACGAGCCTCTAAGTCGCTGTATTGCCGTAGAGCTGCGCCGTTTTATTTATTTATTTCTGAGCGTGTCTTTCTTCGTATTTTTGTCCGTGACTCCTTTTGTTTCTTGAAAATTTTCGCGAGACGCTGCAGGATCGTCTGCCACGGTCACGGTTCGCCTGCTACGGTTCGAGCGTCGTCGTTTGCAAGCGGCCGCGCGTGCGACGGCCGCACCACGGCCCGGTCATCTACCACTTCCCGGAAAGAAACTGGAATAACGCCGCGATGTACTCACCGAGCCGAGAAAACGGAACGCCCTTTCCCCTCTTCATACACACGCACTCTCCCCCGTACGTCCACCTTCCCTCGCGTTTTCTCGACACTAACCAATAAAAGCAATGGATCGTCTGCCACGTAAAACAGCAGGCGTTCGCAGGCAGTGCGTCTGTTGAAAACGAGCATCGTCTGTTGCGACCACGACGCCCTCACGACATGCAGGCACGATCCTAACGCGAAGTCATATGATACGGCGCGTTAACTTCGTGCAAGAATACAGTGTGGACGACTTGAGCAGAGGTTGCGGAAAGGTATAATAGCAATCAACTATCCAAGGCGGAAAGACATTCGCGTCAAATAGCCTACTTAGGCCTAAGTGCACTTAGGCCGATAAGTAGGCCTAAATATAGGATTTCTTCACTGTCTGCACTCCCCGTAATAACTACATTTGACGCGAATGTCTTTCCGCCTTGGATAGTTGATTGCTAAGTGCACTTAGGACTAAGTCTATTAGGAAACCACGTAATGGTCATACTATGGAAATCATGCACAGGAAGCCGCGACAAACAAGACGAAGAAAGACCCCACAGGAGCACGGAAAGCGCGTTGCTGTGCCTAAATTACTTACATTCATTGTGTAGAATTAAGGCTAACCTGAGCAACAGATTAGTCCTGAAAAATCTGAAACGGACAGGACCGCAAGCACATAAGGAAATAATTCGGATAGAAGACAGAAGCTAAACCAACACTCCCCACCCAACCCTAAATAAACCAACATATATATACGAAACGACCAGATCGCAGACTATAGACCACATGAATGCACTTACAGATGCACGCAACAGAAACAGGCGCGGCTCAATGAAATAAAACAAATAAAACGCGTGCCAAGTGAACAAATTCAAAGCTTGGCATTCAGGACAGCACAAGTACAAGACGTTCAAAACGATTATAAGTCCATTAACTATGCATCTGCAGCTGCCCATGTGCACAAAGACAATGCACGAAAGTCTGACGACGCGGACGATCGACGCGGATGTTTTTCACAGGTCCGTACTGAAGTATATGCCTATAGATGCGTTATACACTTGATATCATTACCATTCAACTCTTGCAGATTGCCTACAAGATCGATCACTGCCTACAGCCTCTTGTGGATTTATTCGTGCATTGTTCACGGCCCGCGATTAGGCGTGACATATACAAAAGGATATGTACATTGTGCTCAATGTGCTGATTCTCCCAAGTGTGATATTATATCCCAGAACAATATACACCACGTCTTTGTGTACTTCCAACGCGCGCGCCAATGGCAGGCGTTGGGAGAACTTTTTGTTCGGACTTGACATTCAGGCCGCTGACTGCAGACGTCGTTACTGGGGTGCTATTCTAGACAGCGTCAAATTCCGCCGTATAGTCAAATTATGTAATGGCGACATTTTGAGCTAATCAGAGAGACCGTATATAGCAGCCCTGTTGGCCGATAAAAGGTGACAATTAAGATGGCGAATTCGGCATTATATGGCGGAATTTGGCAACGCCCAAAATAGCACCCCATGGCCAGGCTCCGAACGGAGTTGCAGAGTCATCAATGAATTACTTGTATTCCTGCGCAGCACGGGTCCTGAAACTAGCGGCTGTGGTATACGTGTGCCTCTATCCCCGTGAGTGCGTGTCGATCTTGCCGCGCTCTGTCCTCACCGCCACTCTTCGCAACCTTCTTTCTTGTCCCCCTTCCCACTCCTCCTGCGCAGAGTGGCAGGCTACCTCAGGCCGACCTATCTGCAAATAATAACCCTCTCGCCGTCTCTCTCTATAGCATGGGACATGGACAAAAAGAGGTCAGCTGATCCGACCAAGACGGTGGCACGACAGGTCGCGATCGATTCTCGGCCAGCAACACCGTGTGGCCCTTGGCAAAGCTACCTATAGGCATTCAGGCGTATGCCGTAGTAGTAGAGTTATTCTGCGCGACGACGTCGTAACGATAGTTTTAGGCCGCAGACGCTCTCCACCAAAGCAGGAAGGAAGAAAACTTCCGATGCAAAATATGACGTATACTACATGCAAGGCAGCTGCAGTGTTTCCACTGCGACCCACACACCACTATACGTTACGTTTCAAAGTAAGGCAAAGCCCATGTTCGTGAAAATGAACAGACATGTTGGGTGAAACCTGAGTAGATTAATTAATTAATTAATTTAGTTACTTGTTTGTTTGTGTGTGTTTGTTCGTCTGTTTACTTCGGACGACAGAAGGACACCAAGACACTTTTTTCGCTAAATACAACAGCACTTACACCCACCGTAAAAGAGAGGAGAAATGAGGGAGGAGATGTGGCCAAACGCTCTTCATTCGCAACGAAAATAACAAGGAAGCGGGAGTAATGCACGCACGGCATAGCATGGCGTGTCTCATTATATGGCTGACTGAAGACGAATGGCATCTGGCGGCCGTGTTTGGCGAGTAGTCATTAGACAATCATTAAGCGCCAAGTATACTTAGACTATACCAAGGACTAATCGCAACAACACCTCATAGGCGCGCATGGCCGTGAACCTTGAAAGTCGGAAGAAAAAGGAAGCGATTGGTTTCGAAAGCGAAGCCCTTTAGGCAAGGTCTATACAGCAAAGTTGAAGCCGATATTGCAATCAGTATCGATCTCGGGCAGAGGCAGTGCAGTGAAATGCTATCGCGCACTGAGTACAATTACTCGGGAAAGCCAAGGGCCACAGTGGTCGTTTTCTTCTGTGACGTCGCCCAAGTTTTGCTTTTTCCGAGGGACGCATGAAAAGACTAAAGATTGAAAGCCGAGTGCGACAGCATAGGCTTTTGACGGTAAAAACGACTCAGGAAACGAAGACAGAGGAAACGTTAGACACCACAAAAGCGCTGCCTAAGACCTAAATAAATGTGCCGCTATCTCGAA
The DNA here is from genome assembly GCF_013339745.2 of Dermacentor silvarum. Taxonomy (NCBI): domain Eukaryota; kingdom Metazoa; phylum Arthropoda; class Arachnida; order Ixodida; family Ixodidae; genus Dermacentor; species Dermacentor silvarum. The sequence continues at coordinate 168,100,989 of NC_051155.1, read as the reverse complement.
GGATGTACGTATCAGGAGTACAAAGTATGGCTCGCGGTGATGTTGCTGCAAAGGATTTCGTCACGCGTAACGAAAAATAAAAACGAGACATTGTCCCGGTGTATAGAAGCAATTTCTGAGCATATAAAGTCGCCACGTGATGGCTTAGCCGATTCGATTGCCAAACCTCGACATGAGGATCGAGGCGCGCGTTATATACCAGCCATGAAGCGTGACTTTGGAGTCCGTGCAGGCGGAAGAAGAAGAAGCAAAATATAAAAAGAAGGAAAAGAAGAAAAGGGTAATGGGCCACCGCTTCTCGATCCATCACTCCTAGTCGCGGAGACAGTTGAGAATTGACCCGGCCCCACTATCACGAGAAGCGCGAGAACCGACGCCGGCCCTAAAAAAAACGCCGGGCAAAATTATGCGCCGATATACGTCCGCATGCGCGCATGCACGCAAGAGGCGATGCATGATGGAAGCTCGCACTGCCACGGAGGCAGCGCGCTTTCCTCCCGAAAGAGGTATACACAGCTGACCGCCGCCGCTGATCTCGTCTTTCGCCGTCGATCCATCACGATTGGCCGCCATTGCGGCATCGGCCGCGGACCCGATACGCGAGGCGCTCTCTTCTCTGGCAAGCTGCCAAGCAAGCTGCTCTTGCATGCAGAACCCATGCTTAAACGCGTGCGTGCGCGTGTGAGTGTGTGCTTGCGAGAGCGTGTGCGCGTGATAGAGGCTATACGAAGGAAGGATTGATCGCGCGTGCTTCTCCTCTAGCCCGAATCCTCGCTCTCCAGGAAATGTGGCCTTCAGTGCAAGTGATAATGGTACCGACGATGATGACGAAGAGCGTTCTAATGTGATCCTTGTCCCCTTCTAATTTGTTGTTAAGATCTAGCTGCGATGCGGTAATGTGTCTGATTTATTCTGAACAAGCATATAATCATCTCAGGTGTGGTGCACATGTGGGATTTGCCCGTTCTCGAGCCTCAGACGCGTCTGGCATGCTGCCGGTGCCGCGAGATCGTCCTTTCCGTTGCCGAATGTCCCTGCGACTATACTAAAACATATAGGGCGTAATATGGGCCATCACTGGCTCGAGCAATTTTTCGAGGTCTCTCCTTCTCCTTACCAGCAAGTTTGCACAGCATCACTGAGGGTCTTTAATTGCGCGCATTGGGCAACAACACTCTGTGGTCTCACCGTTTTGACCTTAACCTCTTATAGCCTTCCCATTATATTGGCCACAGAAAAAATATTAGAATTGCAGTTAGATCGACACAGTTGTATATGAGAGAACATCCAAAATTAGTCTCACATCGTTTGCTATACCTCGGGTGAGATTTGTAGACTCCGTTTAAAGAACGCTGAAACAGGCATCTACCACAAAAAAATGCCCTTATATTCACATGTTTTCGCAATCAACGAACTCATTCTTGGCAGGTACCTGTTTGGCATCTTATTACAGTCTGTAAAAAAAAAACATCGGTATTACAGAAATGGCGAGTTCAATTTATGCGCCTGATTGGAATTGGAAACAACACACTCAAAGCGTTCTTTTCCGAGTCAGAGATGGCGACACGCTTAGGCTGTGTTTATTTTTAATTTCTAATTTTTTTTTTTTGATGACCACACATGACGTCAAAATCAGTATTTCTCTCACTTAAACGTCCCATTTCGATTTATGAGCTAAAATTCGGCGTGCCGCGACATCGCTACAACAGGCTACACGAGGTTAAAGAACCACCGTCTGACGTGCTTGTAATGACAAAATAATTGCAGCCAGATACACTGCCAACGTAGCCAACCCTTGACGAGTACACACTACACAGTCGAAAGAAAGAGGCGAGCCGTATTTAAAACAGGTTGTATTTGAAACCGGTGCAGTGGAGACGACATGCAGATCGAGATTCCGCCAATACCAGAGTTTGCTAAGTCAGTTCTCTACATAGTTCCGCATGTCAAAACGTTTGTGCCTGGCGCCAAGCGGGCACCAGGAGCGGCAAGACTTCATATGTCGTCATTGTTGGCTGATGCATCGTCCGCTGCATGACAGCAGCAGACGAAGCACTAGCCCTCATGATTTGATTGCGTTCGTCTTCACTAATTTCCCGGGGAAATCATGGCAGTCGATAGCCCTTCGAGTTGACATCGCACGATGGCTATAGATGTGCAAAGACGGCGTCACGAAAGGTAACTGTTTTCAGCTTTCGAGACCATGCAAGGATTATCCTATGTGATGAAAAGCCAGCGATTCGAAGCATCGCAAGTGTCGTTATACACCGACAACAGAGCAATGTAAAGGACGAAAGAAAGAAAAAAAATGAAAGAAAAAAAAAAGGGACGCGGTACATAGCGAGATGTTTTCGTCCGTTGGCTGCAAATAATGCAGGGACCGTCAACACGTCCGCAGTGACGACAAGCACCTACACAGTCACAGCGCGAAACCGTTCCGAAACGGAATGCGCGCCATTGCTTGACAGTGAGACACGCCGCATGGCCACGCGCCTTTCTTTGACGACGCACGACCTCGGTTACAGTCGGCGAACTTCCGCCGCACACCGGCTTCAACAACAGGCAAGCGACTCCCTCTGCCAAGAGCAACAACTCTCCGTCAAACACTCAACTCGGCTGAGCGAGGTCCGCACGACGAAGCCCCTGCAGGCTCTTAACCAATCGAGACGATCGCGAAATATGCCGAACGTTATTGAGGCAACAATAGACGAAAGTGAGTGGAACCTGCACAACGGGCGGAAGGTGGGGGAGGCGTATGGCCGAGAGAGCAAGAAAGGCCTCAATCGAGAAACTGTAAACGACGCACGCTCTCACTCTGGGCGTCGCATCATCCCGGGCATCCCCTCGTCGCGCAATACACAGGGCACGCTCGCTGTTCGTTGCTGTTGCAACGCCATGGTGCAGCAAAGATCGCGCGACTTCTCCGACGATAAAAAAAAAAGCCTCCCCTGCACTTGTATTCGCGGCATGAAAAAATCTACGCAGTGCATGCGTGTGTGTATAGTGTACGGTCTCTGTGTGAGTGTGTGCGCGGGGAGCCGGCAAGCCATTAAAGGGAAGCCCGCTAGGCACGCCAAGGCTTAGCTGGCCATCTGAGCGGCCTCCGCTGTCGATTGCGAAACGAGGAAAAAGAAGCGCAGTCCCGGGGTGGCGCGGGCATGCCCGCTGCTGGACGGCGACGCAGCGTATATACGTCGTGTCGGGGAGTGTTTCCCACGCCGCCAGTTCTCGCCCTGCCCCGCTAAAGAAACGAAGGCGCGGCCAATGCACTCAAGTGCGTTCTTCATCGCACGAATCGACAAATACCAATAATAATAAAAAAATATGTACTGCGCACCTGTTGTCGACAATAATTAGTGTCGAACGCTATATAAATAACTGGTTTTTGACGTCCAGAAAGCGCACAGATGGATGCCGTATATAAAGTGGAGAGCTCCGCATTAATGTTGACCACATGAGGTTTCATGATCAGCCTTATCAAGAAGTCAACTGCATAAAAGCCGGTGACTTCCATTTGTCCCAGTCCGTCGTCAGCCGACTCAGTCAACCAGTATAGCGGTTAAGTTATTCTCGTTTAGATTAAGCACAAGAAAAGGAGTTGGGTAGACAGAGACAGAGTAAGGACAGGAAAGGCAGGGAGGTCAACCAGACGAGCGTCCGGTTTGCTAGCTTACACTGGGAGGAGGGGGGGGGAGGTAAGGGAAAGGGCGAATAGAAAGAGGCAAAGAGGGAGAGAGTGAGCACCGAGTCCACGTGGGATGACGTAGAGGGGACACTATAAGCGGTCTCTTAAACCGGTGCTCTACAAGTAGTGTAATAGCGAACGCATCGCTTTTTGTGCCAGTGACGGGTGTAGCCACGATCCCAGTATATTTGACTCAGAGAACGGTCTCGAGTCCAGTCGGTTTAAAGTTGTCCGAAGAGAGAGGTTATGTATAATGCGTAGTGCCGACGGCCGGTGGCCGATTAGAGTAACAGAATCGGTGCTAAGGGAAAAGAAACACCGGCTCCACACGATTACGTGATGTGATGAGACGCGAGACATTAACGAACGACGCCAGGTGTGCTCCAACGCCTTCTCTACTTTCTTTCGTTGTGCTCACCTATGCAGTGCACAGCACGTCTCTCCATGCGTATTAGTGCATACGCTCGCTCGCTTTCCGCAAGGTCGTGAATGGGGCGACGCAGTTTGCCGGCTAAACACTGCTAACTGCGCAGTCTATGCAGCGCTGTTTCCTCCCCCCCTCTTCTACACGACTACGGACGATCGCACTGCTGATCCACTGCTCCACATCCGAAACCGTGACGCCCCCCGGCACGATGCGGAGAGAGAGAGAAAGGATGTAAGAAAACTTAACCGAAAGAAATAACAGATAGAGAGAGAGAGAAACTCGTGCGGCCGTCACTTATAACCACAACGGCATCGCTGCAACTAAGCAAGACAAAAATTATAACAAATGGGAATGGGGGGGGTTATAACAATGGGGCGACGACGAAGAACGAAAGAAAGACGGCAAGCGGCGGCGGGAGATAAAGATCTCGTCCGCGGGAACAACCACCAGAAAGACGGAGGGGGGCATAAGTGTAACAGCAACAAAAGAGCGGAGAGCTGGAATCACGACGCCAGCGAATGCTTGGCAGCATTATATAGCGGCAAAAAAGGCGACGTTATATCCTATATAGAAAGGGGTTGCGACAAAATGGGCCAGCAGCGCATCCACCTTATCCGGCGGCATCACGAAGAGCGTGGCGGCGGTGGTTGTGGTGGTGGCGTAGTGGTTCGTGTATATGGGCTACGCACGCGCCAACGTGAGTTTCAAGGTCTGGGCGAGAAAGACGTAGTACGGCGCGTGCCGGGCCGCTGTTGAGAGCTCACTACGCTACCGAAGGTTACGTAGAAAAGAGGAAAAAAAAAAAAAAAACGAACGCCGAGGAAATCGACAATAAACGCGGTAGTACGCACGGACGCCTCGCCGAGCGAAGGTCCGGCCGGCCGGCGTAAGAATGGCGTGCTGTCGTGAGTTGCATATGCGGATCAATTACCGCATTTTCTCAAACCTAACCAGCTCCGCGAATACAAGCGGCATCGATCTCCCTCTGCCCGTCTCAGGATAGAAAAGATGAAGAAACAAAAAAATTGTACGCAAATGTAAGCATCGTTTGCGGTTGGCTATAACAACGGCAGCCGACACCGCGAAGAAATATTTACCGCCGTCATTGGTTCTATCTTTATTTTATACGTTTGCAATGTAACTGGAAATGTCCAATTCTGAGCGTTTCTTTACAAAAATTACATTTGTCGGTAAGAACTTAGCGAGAATGAGTTACCACCTTAAACACCCTTTCATACTGTGATCACCACACACACACACACACACACACACACACACACACACACACACACGCACACGCACACACACGCACACGCACACACACGCACGCACACACACACACACGCACACACACACACACGCACACACGCACGCACACACGCACGCACACACGCACACACACACACACACACACGCACACACACACACACACACACACACACACACACACACACACACACACACACACACACACACACACACACACACACACACACACACACACACACACACACACACACACACACACACACGCTAAGGTGGAGAGAACAAAGGGTGCGAGGGAATGTGGTTGTGCCACCAGTTTCTGCGTATAGTTTCCAATTCCGGGCGTTCTCTGCCGACGCTGTACATAACGACGGCGCTGACGTTGCCACGATGTATATAAAACTACCTACGCCACTGAACTCCCTCTGTCCGCCTTAGTCCACCGAGGCTTCCCCGCAGTCGTTTGACGGGGCCAGCTGCCAATACCACAGGGGCGCGGATTACATCAAAGAAAATACGGTACACTCGAGGCGTACTATACTCGGGAGACAACGTCATCAAACCGGAGAGCTCAGCCCTATACGTACGTATATGGCACCGGCTTCTCGAACACGCCAAGGTGGTGCTGAATGCCGCAATCTTCCGGGAACAGGTATACGTGAAAATGGAAGGACTGACGAAACGCGCCTGTGTGCGCGGCGAATTCCATGCGCTCGCAGCTGTGAGTTGCGCGGCTGCCGAAAGAAGCGTGAAAGCGGCGTGTGTGGCTGCATACGCGGAATGCCGTCGCTGCAGCAGCTATACATACATGAACGTATACGCCCCCAACACCTCACCTCTTCGCGTTCGTGCGTCTCCCAAGAACCACCATCAGTGGCAGTCTTTATTGCGAGTTCGGAAAAGAAAGAAAGAAAGAAAGAAAGAAAGAAAGAAAGAAAGAAAGAAAGAAAGAAAGAAAGAAAAAAGAGATTGAAAGCAGCGGCAGTTCCCTCTCAACGATCAAAGGAACAGGCGCGTATACGTTGCGACATGTCACACAAGTGCGCTGTGGTGTCACGCGCGCGACGAGCCAAGATTTCATAGGAAACTAATCCACCACGCAGTTGCGAGTAGGCACGCCGGGCATGAATGCATAAACTGAACCGCTTTCGAAATCGCAGATCCAGGTTCCTTTCCGAGACGGGTTGCGAAGCTGTCGCAGCAGCTTGTCCCAGAACGCCCATTAAGAGAGGGCTGGTGTATTCGCGAAGAAACTTCATTGTTAGGCTGCTCCGGCGAGAGAGAGAGAGACAGAGAGCGGGACGCTCTCACTCTGTCCTGAGATCATACGCTGGGAAAATATGCTCCCTTTATGGCGTTGTTATAGAGTTGGAGGCGATACTTCTCTCGGGTATATAAAAGCCTTCAGTAACACGTCGCATCTGTTATCTTCTAGCGACGTGCTCTTCAAGTGGAGTGTACTGACCTCACTAGAACGTTGCTGGCAAGGACTGGGAGAACAAATTCAAGAAGGTCGAAGAGGTGGATTTACACAGTAACGAGTATCGAGACACTTGTATTAATTATTACACTAACAACGTGAGGGGCGAATCAGCTACAATGCCTTGCAAATGGCTACTCCGACAGGGAGTCTGAACTCTGGACTTTCATAACATCCGAGGCAGTTGACAGCTACAATTCCAAAGAATGCAAGGAAAGAGAAAAACAAGAAAAGCGCGCTTTAAACGTTTTCGCCATACTCACTTCGTTCTTTCACTAATCAAATATACGCATTTTAACGAGAGCAACTTCCAGTAAACGGGCCCTTGCTTTCCTACCATCAGAGGCGAATTTCTCGAGGTTGCGCTATACTTACCACTATCTTAAGCACACACGCTTGACATCACATAGTCACGCAAGTTCGTAGGATGGTAAGCTGCGAGATGTCATGCCGTGGCAGCCCTCGCCTGCTACACGCACAGACAACCCAGTGCGTTTGTATACATAACCCACTTCGCTCACAATACACGCACACACACGCGCACACACACACACACACACACACACACACACACACACACACACACACACACACACACACACACACACACACACACACACACACACACACACACACACACACACACACACACACACACACACACACACACACGCAGGAACGCTATACAGACGGGGCAGTCAGAGAATGTGCGTCTCCCATCCTATCGCTTCCTCACCCCCTCAGTCGAGGCCGATTGTGGGAACGGTCTCCCGCAAGGCGACGCGATAACAATCGGCCCGCTGCAGACAGCACGCACGCGCGTACACGGTCTTGTCGGCGGGGCAAAACAATGGCAGTGCAGCACTTATAAATGTGCAAGGCAGTTCCTCGGCTGCTATAGCGTTTCCTGCCCGCTGGCAGGACGAGAAAGCGGCCCCCACGCCGCTACATAGAAAGTACGCGCGGGATAGGGAGGCCGATGTATATAGGAGGCCGCCTTCTCCGACGCGACACCTCATGCATATATATACATAGGCTTCGTGCGAGAGATCCAGCCAGGTATTGATCGAGCTTCACACGTTCGGCTGTTGCACAGGCCGACAGCGACAGCATGGAAGACACATAACACACTGTTTTTCGTCCGCACTAGGACGGCTTTCTTTCTGAGAAACGCGTATGGGGTTTCTTTGTAGCTTCGTGCTACATTCGGGTGGATGACAATTTTTCCTTTCGTTAACCCTTTATTTAGCGTTTATTTTATTTTTTATTTTTTTAGGGGGGGGGGGTAGTCATACAGCAGCCATTAGTTCTTGGATAACTCGTCTGCAACCAAGCTCTAAAGTTGAGAGGCTATTCGTGAAGTTTGTTTATGACAATTAGTGATTTTGTGCTTAAAACTGATCCTTTGTCCCTTATAGCTAGCTTTGTTTGTTTTTTCTTGTTTTTTTTCGTACCTAATAATACCGTAATAAATATTCCTGCCGTAAATATGCGTGCCTGCATTTAACTATTCCATATTCGATAGATACTATTAGTATTCAATTCATATTCGAAAACGTTTACATTTGACCACCTCTATTTTAGCCAACCTCTATACTACACACATACACGCCCTGTATGCGTGTGTGCTTGGGTATGCTTAGTCAACGACGCATAACATTTCCTTGAAAGGACACTATATACGGCAGCAGTCATCGGCGTCGTCGTTGTTGGTATACTGACGCCACCATACTAGGACGAACAATGAACTCACTATAGCTGTTCAACGCCAGTGGAATGAGACGACCCGTCTTGTCTCTGCAATCTGTAGGCGTCGTTCCATAAGCGCGTAGTGCTTACACAGCCGATTCGCCAACCGATCCAAGGGCACATTGCGACAGCGAGCTCGTGCCAGCCACGAAACAAGCGTCACCAGTGTTCGAAAACATTCTGCAGGAGCTTCGTTACAGATCTTTGACGCTGCCCTTATTGCTGAAACCGCTGATCAGCTGACACCCTGCAGGCTCCCGTCCGACGAGACTCAAAAGAGCGCAGACTCAAAAGATTAGGCATAGCCACCACCACGCACGTTATATATGCAGATAACTTCATTCGACCTCATTTTATACCGCCACAAAATCTGAAAGGGTTCTGCGATGTAAACTTCGATTCCGTGTATGCTGTCGTATAAAAAGTCAGTGGACGGCTATGCCCTATAAGCAGAACTCGGTGACAGTTGAACTGCCCCCTCGACAATTTGTGACACGCAAAGTCTCGCTAAGTGGAAGGGACAGTGATCCGTCCAGCAGCAAAGTGCAGTGTTACCAGCCGTCACGACGTCGGGTAATTTCATTGGCCCGAAACAATTCTCCCACCCGGCTAAATACGTAATGAGGAAGTGCGGCGTCAAACTCGAGGTCCCCGGCCGTTAAAGGGCCTCCAAATGAAAACGTTCATTCCACTGGGCAGCTCTTCGGAAACAAGAAAAAGAAACGGAAGAAATACACCAGCAGCAGGAACTCGATCTCGCGGGATCGAACGAACATCATTAGAGGCCGGCTAATAAACATTCCCTCGAACGCCCAAGGCGCTACCCCCTCCGTCCCGTTCTTTCCATCCACCTCAGGCGCTCGAAGACCGCGCACTCGCGCACGTATATACACACGCTCACACAAAACCGCGGTCTTCGGCATTAGCCGCCAACCCTTCTCGTGGGTTCTCCTCGCAAACAGCGAAAAGCAGCGGCGGGGGTTGCTTTTCTTTTGTCGTATCTGGCCTCGGATCCGCCATCGAAGCATCGCGACCAAGATGCTCCGCTCGCGAAGGTTTGTTTATCCTAGTCGTGGGCAGCGCAGGGCAGAACAAAAGCGTCGGGCGATGAGCCGCACCGGCGGCTGCTGCAGCAGTAGCGGCGCGCGCCGACGCGTAAAGAAAACGGCCCCGGCCCCCATCCACAAAAGCGGCGCCCGCAACCGAGAGAGAAAGGCCGAGAGCACCGTAATTGCTGCGCCGTCCCGGTAATCGGCGCCCTCCGAGAGGAACCCACGGACTTCACCTTCGAAGCGCGCTTGCTTGCTTGCTTGCTGTCCGAGGGTGCTTACCCCGGCTGTTGCTCTGTGCGAAAGTGCTCTTTGCACCGAGCTATGTGGGCGCGCGCGCCCAGCAGATTTCGTATACACCGTCGTTGCGCTGCCTTGAAAGCGAGAGATGCGGGCGCCGTATACAGCCGACTCCACGAAGCGCGATTATTCAAGGTCCCCTTCCCTGCCTCCGTTTGCCACGGAGAGCCGACATCCAAAGGTCCTTTTCCCTGCCTCCTCCGTTTGTCCGGTCCAGTTACGTCGTTCAATGTCGCACGCTTATACCGCATTAGGAAGCTGACCCCCGGAACGCATTACGCGAGCGTTCGCTGCTGCAAATGCACCGATAGCCCGGCTGCTGAGCGTGCAGCTGTGCACGCAAATTGGACGACGTAAGAAGTGCCTGGCGATAACGGTTATTGCGAGACGCATTTGCTCTCTGCAATGGCGAAATGAATTGACTTGTTCGTTTGTTCGCTGGCTGGTTATAGAGGAAGCTGACGTCAGAGAGTTAAGTCAGGCCAAATATGACTGCGCTGTATACGACGGCCTCTGACTTACGAGCATAAGGGCTCTCGAGAAGAAAGAAAAACTTCGCAGACGTATGCAAATCCGAGCAACTGATACATCAAAGACAGTGAAGCTGTATTAAACAACCATTAGAAGTCACGCCACAAGCGAACTATGGATAATTTTTTTACCCAGTCACTCTGTTGTATATATATATATATATATATATATATATATATATATATATATATATATGCAAATAGTCTTGTTTACTATTCTCTCGGCTAGGCTCTCTCCCTGTCCTTTTACAACGGTTGTGGTGCCAACGCACGAAAACCGTCGTGGAACTCCACTACACACCGTAAAATATTGGAGGCGAATTGTACAACAGGGAGAGAGGGACAGAAGACAGGGAGCTAACTTGACCAGAAAACTAGTCCGATTTGCTACCCTTCACAGGGGAAAGGAATGGTACCAGCGCAACGATGCAGTCCTGCGCACGTGAGCTCGGATGCACAGCACAGCACGCCTTCACAGCACACGCGCCGTAGGCGTCGGGGGCGAGAGCTCCCCGCACCCACCACCGTCTCGGGCGGTGCCCGGCGGCGATGCAGCAGCGACGGCAGCAGCTGAACCGGAAAGGGCAAGGACACCGCCGCCGCCGCCGGGGAAGACCGGACGGGGGAAGCCGGAAAAGACAACAGTCACCGCCGTCTTCTTCCTCTGCCGCTGACCGCGCACTCACGAGCTTGCCGCCAACTGCAATGACGACTATACCAACCTCCCTCCTTCCCTCCTCCGTCCCCGCCGACTTCCATTACGTCGCGAGAGCGTATATGCAGCATGCGCGACAGGTATACACACACGAGCGAGAACTGGACCCCCATCAGGCCCGGCGGGGCATCGGCACGCGGAGTAATAATGTACGTACATACAGTGCACACACTGTCCACGTCGCACGGTAGACGCATTAAACGCGGCGGCCCTGCGAGAGATCTCGCTCGAACTGTTACCTCCTCGAGTCCAGCGATTCTTCTCTTTTTTTACTCTTCTACTATTTTTTTTCTTTTCTCTTGGAACGAATAGAAGGATCGCAGGCTGCACCGACGACAAACACCGCAATTCTAAGATATCAAACGTAATGCATACCAACTCCGCTCGTGAATATGTAACCACCGCGTGTTAATGAAGAAAAAGATAAATACATTAGCGCGTGAGGGACGGCCCACTTTACAATTCTTCCGTTCGCACCGTTCGCATGACTATTTCTCTTCGGATTTCGAAAGGCCGAGCAAAGTTTAAAAACCACGACAGCGCGGAAAGACACGTAGGCGTGCGCGCAGTAACGTGTGCGCATGCATGAGCTTTCCTGGCTGACACAACTATACCAAGGCAAGAGACAGACAAGAACTTACTCTCGTCTCCGCTTCATGCGCTTTTTGCAAGATTTCGTTTCTAATCGTATATTACAAACTCAGCAGAACACACAGCCGGCTGATCGCGTGCGGGTCAGCGCAACGTTAAGGAACCCTACTTGCCCGAGTTTTATAAGGAGCCATATGTAAATAAAGCTATATATATATATATATATATATATATATATATATATATATATATATATATATAACTTCGCAAGAAGAATTATCACACATTATTGTTTAAAGCGGTGGATGATATTCATGATCACGTCTGCTGCTGCTGCTCTTTGCGCAACTCTCTCTTTCTCTCACACATACACTTGTACACCTCCATTATAAACGCCTTCCCCCAATACGCGTTGAAGCATTCGGTTTGTTTACAAATGTGCAGCCCGTCTATATAAGGATCCCGGATGCGAGCTCTAAACGGCTACGCCCACGCGCCGGGGCTGTCGTGGACCTTATTGCGCATGCGCAGTGGCTCCCATTTCGTACGGGCGTCCTGCCGCGCGGGACCGGCTCCGTACGGCCCCCGACAACTCCATTAAACACGGACTGCGACCGCGTATATATACGAACCATTTCGCGGGGCCGAATGCCATAAGGCCGCCACCCAAAAAAGTACAGCCTTGCCACGTTATCGCCGTTCTAACGGGCATATGTATATGGTTGTTCAATTAACGGAGCTAGCTATATGTACGCGAATTTGGCATGTTTCCCGGCGTGCCCTGAGCGAAAAGCGATATCTGCGAGTACAACTCGAATAGAGGAGGAAAGAAAAAAGAAAGGAAGCAAGAAGTAAAAAGAGAGAGACAGGTGCACACCGCAGTAGGTAACAGGGTGCACGAAACCACGCGCAAGATGTGTTATGAGAACCGAAACACAAGACAGGAAACGGCGATATTGCCACAACACACGAACAAACAAAACAACAAACGGATAACTTCATGCGCATTTATAACGATCGAGCGGTAGGCACCCAGCTTTAGTTCTCACTGCAGGCTGGGTTCTTCCAAAGTCCAAGTGCGTATATGCTCTTGCATCGCGGGCCACCGTCGCAATGGGCCTCCACGGAAATCGAACCCGCAACTTCGTGTTGAGAGACAGAACACAAGCTGAGTGAAGGCGAGGTCCTCTGTATATATAGCCGCAGTTTTAAGCTAAGTTAATCGGGGTCCAATATGGTCCATGACTGAGGAATAGGATGAGGGAAAACTTTATTAAATTGAAAAAGTGCCGGACTGGTGGGCGAGGTCCCTACCGTCCAGGACACCGTTGGTTCTATACTCGCTGTTTTCTCGCTTTGTGTCAGCCTTATAGCTGAATATTCGGGAGGCATCGCCGAGAAGTGCAAATCATTCATTCCCCGAAGAAATTAGGGCCCGAGAAACAGACATTGCAAAAAAATTATTGATAAATTGAGAGAGAGAGACTGAATTCGGTATTATATCGATCGTTCAGACCATCAAATATACGACAGGGAATATTTGGAAAACAAACAAACAAAGAGAGACAGAGAGAGAGAGAGAGAGAAGTCCGTCGAGTTACATAATACGCCCTTACAACTGTAAGAAAATGGGGGGGGGGGGGGGGGGGGGGGGATGACGGTGTCGAATAAGGGTGTTACGGTATAGAGCGACCGGTGACCGCGCCTAGCTTCGCGCTCCTTCCAGCATCAACACAGCAAAATAAAGCGCAGCCAAAAAATAAGCGCAGGAAACTAAAACGACCGTAAGACCGGCCGGACGCACCCTTACCGCGGCGTGTTTACAAACCACCCGCTGAGCGGCGTATCTATAAAGGCACCGCATGCGAGGACCGCCGAACGGGCGCAAAATGCATTGCGTAGACAGGGGTAGAGAGAAGCCAGCGGCTGCTGGGGATAAGGTAAAGAAACGAACGGGGTCGCAGAAAAGGAAAAATAAGTAAACGACGAGGAGATCGAGCGAGCTAGAGGGGGGATGTCGTGCAAATGCAGTTTATTCGCACCTCGCGGCATCGTGCAGAGCGGGAGCTCATGGCAGGACGTCGTTAATCGCCTCCGTAATTGATCATTCCTTCGAGGCAGCGGCTAAGTGGTGGCCCCCGCGTTCTTGCTACAAAATGCGGTCACTCATCGCGCCACTCGCATACCGCTGCGAGGCACGATCGCCTCGCAGCGGCTCCGCGACGCACGTACCCTTCCCCGTTCCTTCTCTCCTTATCTTACACGCAGCGCGGGAACCGCGATACGCGCGTCAATGCGTATGCTAGTAGCTATAGATAACTACATTCAATCCGCTACGCTGGAGGAAGGCCATCTATGCTGGGATGCGTCTTCGTTCTTTTAATGTTGTTTCACAGCAATATATATCCCGTTACATCCAAACCAAATTACGGGGTTTATAACACGTCCGGAAACTGCAATAAGTGGGTTATACGGGAGATGCCGTAATAGGTTATGGGGTTAATTTAACGTAGCCAGGCTGAATTTCGGGGCACGAGGCATCTCGTAGTAGACGGGTTCCGGATTAATATTGATCACCGGCAAATTATTTAACGTGCACCCAAAGCACGGTAGACGGAAGTTCATCCCGGTACAGGGGATATCACAAAACCTTATCATCACAAGGCATTTATCACAAGGAGGCAAGCTACACGGTTCTCCAGAGCTGCGCCACCCGTGGCCGTCACTGCTTCGTACTTTCGGCAGGAACTGTCTAGCTGTTTTCTTTCTCTTTCTTTCATTTTGCTTACCCCATTTTGCCCCCAATCTTCGCCTATGCTATACGCGTGTTTGTACACGAACATAGAGTGGGGCGTTCACAGCGCCACCGGTTGATATCAAAGGGCGGTATGCTGCCAGCATATATAGCGGCCCCGTGCAGTGTGAAAGAGTTGCGGATTGAATAAGGCCGGTCAAGGCCGTCAACGCGAGCGCAGTCGTAACAGCGCGCTGAGCGTACTGAGCCACAGATCCGGTCCTGCATCGGAACAATCACAATCGCGAGCTGTGTGCTACGAGGTTGAAAGTTGTTCGCACCCTGCTCAAAGCACCGCCCGCGCCGTGTAGCATGACCGAGTACACCGTTCACTTGAAAGCCCGTCTCACCATGATAAACTGGTCTACTCCTACAGCCTGCGGAGTGTGCACACGTTCAAAACGCAGCATTCCCGCAGCATTCCCAGCGACATTCTCCGGATTGTGTTAAACAAATTAGACAGCAGACCGTTTTCAGAGACAAAGATTCTTGGACCGTGGCCCCACGCGTCGCATGCTCACAAAGCGACGCGGGCATTGTTAAAATTCATGAAGTCGACTGGCCTCAGTGACCGACTGTGAAGTGTTGGCCAACCGCACGTGTTCATGCTGCGAGTACTTTCTTCCCTCTCTCTCCTTTCTTTTCAACCCTTTAATCCCCTTCCCCCGTGTAGGGTAGCAAACCGGACGTGCGTCTGGTTGACCTCCCTGCCTTCCCTTTCTTTTTCCTCCTCCTCCTCCTCCTCCTCCTCCTCCTCCTCCTCCTCCTCCTCCTCCTCCTCAAAACGCAGCGGCCACAGCAATCGGAGCACAACGATGGATACATATCGTGCAGATTCACAACCGTAACATCTGGAATGGAACCAGAACTGCACACGCACTCGGGACTCCTCGTGAAGGGCTCCCCTCCAGACTGTCAACTGATCTACATAAGACTTCCGATGCCGCGGTTCTCTCAGGATTTCTCGCGAGTTCTGTTTTCATCGCGTACTATGTGTAAAAATAAGGTATGACGGGATTAAGCTGCTAACCTGCGACTCTGGAAACGATTCCGCGACATAGCTCGCTTATCAGGGCTGTGCTCGGCGGCTGTAAAAAGGGACAAGCGCAAGCGAAGATCTGAGAGTGACTGTGTGCGTGTGTGTTTTCGCTTAATGAGTCGAAATGCACGGACAATCGACTTCAGAAATAAGGTATAAGCGGACACAGAAGCTGCGGGCCTAATGAAAATTCCCAACCACGTGAGGGCGATTTCGAGCGAGTTCTGTGTTACAAATTTTGACAGAGAGTTTGTGAGAGTTCCTATAGACGCTAAACGCTTCGGCGTTAAAAAAAAAAAAAAAGAAAGCCAGCTCGAGAACCGAGATAAAATGAGAAGCACGTCAAGGAAGTCAATGAGCGCGAGAGGCATGAGCTCGTTCTCCGAGAGCGCTAGATTGCATTATCGCTTACCAGAACTCATATGCTGCCGGATAGACGTTTACTCGCACATGCCTGGTTTGGCTATTGTCACGTCTCTGTCGTTTCGTTTCATGAAATGACATCCGATATCTGAAGCATTACGATATTTTTCTCACTTTTTGTCAGAGAGGAAAAAGCTTCTGGAAGATCCCTCCCGTTTGGCTTGAAGACTTGACTCTTCCGGCGAAAGTAATTAGCAGTAGCAGGAACGCAACTCCTGTTACTTTCCTTAGCGGGGCAACTACCACAGAGGGAGTCGCTTGCGATATCCCCCCCCCCCCCCCCCCCCCATCGAATACTAAAGACGGAGGATGCCGCTGCCTGGCATAGGCTCCAGACAGGCACTTACACGAACCTACACATAGTACATCGCATGCACCCCACAGCCTACAGGGACGAATGCCCGTGGTGTGGGGCCACACCAACCCTACACCACATTACGTGGGAGTGCATTCTACACAACATAGAACACCATGGCACGAACACCACGGGGGAGCAATGGGAGGCACTGCTGTCCAGCTCGGGCCTCGACGACCAGCTCAAGCTGATCCAGAGAGCAGATAAGATGGCAAGAGCCAGCGGAGCCCTGGACTAGGGGTCCCGACCATTAGCGATGCCCCATTGGGGCAAGACAAAACTATCTTTGGATTAAAGGTTATCTATCTATCTTAAAGGCGAAGCTTAAGCGTCCTCCAAATTTTTGTTACAATGATCATCTACATTCTGTTTACCTCTTGAACTATACACATGCACACATTCAAAGCTTCACTCTTTCATTTTGTCTTTCTTACAAATAATTTAAGTCCCTTCATACGCATACCGTTTCTCTGGTAACCCCATTCCCGGTACGCTGCCAATAGCCACGACTGAATGAATGAATGAATGAATGAATGAATGAATGAATGAATGAGTGAGTGAGTGAGTGAGTGAGTGAGTGAGTGAGTGAGTGAGTGAGTGAGTGAGTGAGTGAGTGAGTGAGTGAGTGAGTGAGTGAGTGAATGAATGAATGAATGAATGAATGAATGAATGAATGAAACTTTTTTTTTCGGTAAATATGGCTCGTGGCCTATACCGGCAAAAAGATAGTGGCTAAGAAATGCGAAAAGATGGGCGGCAGCAAGGGTATCTGCATACATGTGACAGAGAACGCATTATCTTGGGAGTATAGTACTGCATGCAGGAGCGCCAGCACCACAATCTTGATTTCGTTGACTCTATAGGAGTGATAAAGAGCCCGTAGTTGAGATAAAACACTTCTGATCGCAATACCGCACGTCGAAGACTGTCATGTACCGTGTTGCGCAGCGGCACTCAGCGCATGTGGTAACTAGATGGACGGCTAAGGACACGCTTCGTCGCACGTCACACACATGTCGCAACGAGCCTGTATACACGGAGAGCCAACAGTGAACTTACGTCCTCTCCCGAGAACTCTAATACGACAAGCAGCGACGTATCCGTTGCACACATTGGTAAAACGACACTCCGAAACCGCACTCTATCCCGCCTTCAAGCAAGCATCAGCAAATTCATGCATAAACAAGACACGCCGCAAGCACGGATTCACGTGAAACACGTCGCAAGCACGTTCAGGCGTGTGATACGTTAGCTGATACGTTAACATATTGATGGACAGGCTACACTTCTGGATTCGAATTATGCTTCTGACCCACATAAAGCAATGCATGACGTACTGTCCAAAGCGTTGGCGATTACGCTGTGTTACGAAGGGCGACTAGTTCCAGGGAAACTAGGAACTCAATATTGCTGTATATTGTTGCTTATCGTTAGTTTGAAGCGCAGGCCTTTGAATGGTATGATATTTGTATCCATTATTCTGTCATTCGAATTAATGCGCACAATGAAACGTGTAATTGTATTTCTGACTCGACCTCAACGTCCCCACAAGGAATAGCTCGCAAACATAGCAAACAGTCGTCAGCAATCAAGATACATTCTTAAATGGGTGCTGGAGACGTATGCCCGGCTAAAAGCCTACCATGTCACTCCATCTGGTATTCCCTGTCGGTCCCTACGTGGGAGACGCCCGCTACGCCCTAAGCGCGTCCTGCAGGACCTAAATAAAGTTCTTCCAGTCCAGTCCACTCCAGCTGACAAGGATTACGCATGGAATGACCCACGCGCACACAGCACGCACGCACACAACATATACAAAAGTATAGGGTGCTTTTCCTTCTGTTTCTTTTTTTTTTCTTTTCTTTTAGCTGCACCAAATTTTTATTGTTTGTAGCAGATAGCACAATTCTGACCCTTGAGCTAAATTAGTCGATGAGGCGGCCATTAATTCTACGAGAAATGAAACGGCTTAATTGTCTAATTAAGGTCATTACACTAATTAGCTTTTTGATTAATTGCCTTACAGCACGCATTTAAATCTACGGATTGTAGCTAGCGAGTATGCAAGGCATATCGACTTGGAGCGAATTCTGAGGATGGCACCTGTTTTGAGATACGCGCCGTCAAAACTTGCGGTAAGAATGCACCATTGTTCCACTATACTTTTTTAAGAAAAGGCTGTTCTATGCATTGAAGCACAAAAGTAACTGGAACGCCAATGCATTTTGTCGGACCCTTTGAAACTTAATATCTCGAAACTGGTGCAGTTCTGAGAATTCGTTCCAAGTGGATATGACTTGCGAACTCACCGGCTATGCAACTCGCAAATTTAGACATGTGCTGTAAAGTAATTAATTAAAAAGTCAAGTGCAATTACGTTATTTATTCAATTAAGCTTTTAGATTTCTCGTAGAAGTAACAGCGGCCTAATCGAGTAATTTAGTTCAATGGTTAGAATTGTGCTATTTGCCATAGGCATTCTTTAAAAATGTGGTGCAGCAAAAAAATATCACCGATTACGATGCTCCCTAATGCGAAATTAGAGCGCAGATCCATACGTGTTTTCATTTCGCGATATATTAGACTGGCGCGCACAATCTGCCTCGTGCGGCACGTCGCTAACGGAGCAAAGTGAGGCGCGACTGCCTCGCTAATCGGGAGATCGCGAGAGGCAGCGCGTGGGTGACGCGTGGGCGCGATTCACAGCAGCCGCCGCAGACAGACATACGCTCATGCAGCGCTTTGTTTCCATACAGACGACGCGCGCTACTCCGGCGCCACCTCGTAGCCATCGTCGCCGCAGAGCCCTTCTTGCGTGCCACTACGCTTTTATTCTCCCGCTTTCGCCATACCCTCCTCCTCCGCTTTCCTCCTCGCGCTCTGTTCGCTGTCGCCATCTTTCGCCTCCCCGTTGCGCTCGGCATTCGCCCTTTCATGCTGCGCTGTGCTCGTTCGCTCGGTTACGCCGACGCAGGCGCTACGGACTGCGCTCTAAAAAAGAGCACCTTGTATATATAGCAAGCACAAGCACACAAGGTAACAAGTAGCTAGAGCTATGAGCTGTAGCAGGGTGATGAAGCGGGCAAATGGTAAGTGATCCGTCGTATAAGCAGAGCACAAGCTGACGAGAACGACTAAGAAAGAACACACAGGACGAGCGCTGATCCACGCTCGACAGAAGCAGCAGCCGTCCCGTCTGTCTTTTTTCTTCTTCCTTAGTCGTCCTCTACCTTTCGTGCGCTCTTTGCAATGCAATTAAGATGTCTGGTTCATGCCAGTGTCGCGGAGGAAGGAGTAACTATATGGTGCCTTCGTTGCGCGCACCGCCGTAGGAGCGCTGCTCCGATGTTTTGCAACTCGATAAGGAGCTTCCACCTAAAAATTTAAAGCAGGTTTGGTGACTATTCTTTGGGCCGCAAAGCAGTCAGCGATCAAGACAGGGCCCGTATTGTGCAAGGATTATTTTCGTTCTTTTCAGTCCTTCTGCCATTCGCGACTGGCTCGCGCGAAGCCCGGTCTTCGTTATCGCCAGTACCGGCCACTCGCTGCGACGGCTGATAAGGAATGAATAGAATCGAAGGGAAAGAATCCTTTACCTAACGCAGTCCCAGCTAAACGCTCACCGCTGTACCGGTGAAATCACCCATATACATTCGCGCGAACGCCTCCCGACACCCACCCCATTACCCTCCCTCCCTCCCTTCAATCGCAGCGTATCTCATAATAGCGCTATCGCTGCAGCCGACAGCCAGCCCCGGAAACTCGAGACCTCTGACTCATCACCAGAAGTGCGCGCGCGGCCACGGACTTTGGTGGTGATGCACAACCCGCGCAGTGCGTATCGAGCTATCGGACGCACGTCGCAGCAGCAGCAGCAGCAGAAAGCAGCGAGGGCCAGCTCACCGAGCCGGCATGGCGTGCTTCAGGTCGTTGCGCCGATAAGTCGCTGTCACCGCGCATTTATTCCCGCAGAAAAGTCAACACGCTCGACGATCGTATACACGGCGACCACTCCACCTGCTGCTATCTTACAGAGGAGCCTGTCGCGATAACACCCGTACGTGGCAGCGAGGCAACATGGCTTAATTGAAAGCCGCAGAACCCCTATTAAACGAGGAGACGGTTTCCGGTATATTTATACTATTTATACCTAGCAGCTGGTGCATAGACGTTATCACACGAGCGCGTTCGAGTGGCACTGACTTGCCTGTTAGTTTCGCTGTTAGAAAAGCGAAACTAACAGGCAAGTCAGTGCCACTCGAACGCGCTCGTGTATAGCAACAGGCGGAACCCGAAACTTCGACGGAAGGTGAAATCACTCGTAATCCAGCCCGACGTGTTTCATTTCCGTCTCAGACCAGCCTATAGAAGCGGATGTTAAAAAAGAAAATCGCCGAGTCAAATCAGCGCGTACAGCGCGTCGTAATTGCAGCCTCCGCGATCAACTTCAGAAACATTTTCAGAGCTAATTGCGGAGGCCACGCTCCGCTGTGCTGAGTACGGTGAACGCCACTACCAACGCCACCTAGGTGGCGTTGGTAGTGCTTCTTGATGCCAGCGTCCCTTCGGATGCTGGCATCGAGGCGTCGTAGTGCTGAGACCACCGAAGCGTTCACTGTCGGTGCGCGTTAGTGTCATAGTGCAGTACTTCTCTTTTCTGCTCGTAGGCGGCGGCACCGCCCCGAGCAAGAGCGCGGGTACACGGAGGAGTGTTAGATATATAAGGCGCGTCTGTGTAGCTCTCTGCAAATGCGTTTGTGGCGCAATGGGTTAAACGCTCGGCGATCTATCGTCGCGGACCGAGAGGTCGTGGGTTCGATTTCGAAATTTTGCATGTTTGTGGAACTTTTTCTTCTGGTTTCTTTCTTTGTATTATGTTCTATGACGTATTTCCGTGACGGAAATACGTCAGTGAAGTCTTGGTGGACCCCGGCATAAAACACTTTCGTGTTAAAAAAAAAACGGCTTCCCTGTCTTCATACTTCATTTGCATATTAGTACGAGGCGTACACCGCACCGAGCGATACGTTATTTCCTTTAAGCGGATACGTTGTCGATGAGCGAGCCTGAACTCGCTCACGCGGGTGGGGCAAGCGAGAAACGCGCTTCGAACGCTATAGGGAAAATTCTCGGGAGTTATCTGTCAATTTCTCATGGGCGAGATTTTACCTTACTGGATTCGACCCGAGCATAATTACAACAGCTCAATTTTCGGCTGCCTAATAGATTGTCATAACTGTAACCAACTATCAGGGACCGAGTCGCCCAGCGTACAATTCCTTCAGCCCTATACCATGCAGGGGCAATGTTTCGCTGTCTGGAAGCACCCGTCCAATGTATCATTATCTTGAATAAGTCCATCTTCCTGGTACAGAAACTACCTACAAGAAGTCTGAAGACGCTCCTCAGTATGAACACGAGAACAACGCCAGGCAAGCCCTGCGTGAATCAAGCTATAGTTCTGCAGGTTACTAATAATTTTGTTTTTAATAGCTGTGCCCATGTAAACCGGACCATGCACTTTTCCTTTACAAAAACAGCGGAAATGTGGAAATAAACTGTACTGCTGGATACCACATATAAGCGTCCTCTCTACAGGGTTGCCGACATCCTCCCAAGCTGTACATCATTCTTCAATATCACCGTCTGGGTTCACTACGCACAACACTAGCCACCACTGTGGAGCGCCCCTCCGACTGGCACCCGCACTGTTTTAATTAATTAAATTCTGGGATTTTACGTGCCTAAACCGCGATATGCTTATGAGGCACGCCTCAGTGGGGGGGAGAGACTCCGGATTAATTTCTGGGGTTCTTTATAACGCGCACTCAATGTACGGCACGCGGGCGTTTTTGCATTTCGCCCTTATCGAAATGCGGCCACCGCGGCCGGGATTTGATCCCGCGACCTCGCGCGCAGTGGCGCCTCGCCAAAGCCGCTAAGCAACAGCGGCGGGTCGCAGTTGTTACCCCGCACCACCATTCCTTCCCACACCCCCCAACATTATCCTCCACCTTCGGCCTAGTGGCTCACGGACGCCGCCACTATGACAGTCCAACGATATCTGGCTGAATACATCCAGGCTTGCCTGGCGGACTACACCAACGAGCTTCTCGACTAAGGGGCTTTTAAAACGCTAATCATTGTTTTGGTTCTATTGTCTTCCTATCTACAGTCGAAACCGGATATATCGAATCTGAAGAGGATCACAAAAAAAGTTCCATACAGTCGAACCTGGATATAACGAACCCACATCGAACAGCTGTAAAATTCCCTTGAAAATCCCATGCAAATGTACAGGGCTGGTGTACGCGTACATTGTGACAATATAGAACGCTCGTTCCCCAGTACATTCGATACATCGAACGCGGCGCCACGCCGAAGACCTCTAAGTGCCCTTCTTTGAGCACTTCCAGGTCTTTTGGGGCCTGGAGGTGGAGAACAGAATGTGCAGTCAGTTGAGCCTTGGGTGTTCTGTGGTTGAGCCCTGTCGAGCTGTTCGGGTAACCAGCGTGCTACCTCGAACGTCAACATTCCTTCTTTACGATTTTCGTGGCGTCGACGTGAGAGTTTAGTGCCTATTCGTGAGTTATTTTTCCGCAAGCGATGGCCGCTGCAAGTGTAAAGGAAACAATCAACTTCGACTTTGCAATAAGTTGAAAGTTATCCAGCAATATTTTGCTGGTAAATAAAGTGTGCTTGCCTTTTTTCCCGAGCTGCGTGCAGTAACTTAGCAGCCCCCGGACGCACCAATCGGTAGGCCGCCGTTTGCCTCAGGGCCTATTATTTTATATATCGAATCACCTATATATAGAACTTTTTTCATGATCCCCTTGAGATTCGATATATCCGGGTTCGACTGTATATAGGTAATTCGATATATAATATAAAAATTTATTACAGAAATTTTCCAGGATGATTTTACAGCTGTTTCCTATACACAGTAATTCGTTATATGTGGGTACGATATATCCGGGTTCGAATCTACCTATCTATCTATCTATGCAAATCCTGCTCACCGATATTGACGAGCTTGATGTTGTCCTGTGCCATGGCGGTGAGCGCCGTCTGGACGTTCTCCAGGCACTGGTGTTGGTTCAGGGGTCGCGCGATGCGTCGCAGGCGGCGCTTCTGGAGGGCTTCGACGAGCGATATGAGCAGCAGCCCGTCGCTGAGGTCGCGCCGGAGGTCGGTGACGACGCCGGCGCCCGCCGGCCGAAGCTGCTCGTTCACCCAGTTGGTGAACGTCTTCTCCTGGATCTCGACCCACACGAACTCGTCACCTGCGGCGAAGGAGGGCACGGAACGCCATGGTATAAGGTATAGAGCCCTCGAACACGGCACCTGTGTGGTCGCGTGCGCGGACCGTATACACTTTCGTCCAGAGTGCTTGAATCATATATACGCAGTTGCGAAACTCTGCTTCAAACTATGCTAGCTATATCATAACTATACTCCAAACTCCGGGCATGTTCTGTTAATCATTCCGTGGTTGGTTAATTGACTGACGCGCCACTCGTGGGCCACAATATTAAACTCCCGCTGCCACCCATGACCTCTGCGATCGATCGCGAGCCGCCCGACCTCGGAAGCTTGCTACCAATCGGCCACTAAAATGTGCTCGAAATGGCCAATCCAGTTGACAGAAAGGTGCCGGTTGGAAATACTGCTGTTTGGTTTTGCTTACGATGAGTGACTATACAGTTTTTAACCTTAAGTTCTGCTAAGTGGCTTTTTATAGTTAGTCTTGTTTTGTTGTCCATATGCACTTGACGCATGCAGTCAGCAGCTCTCCACGTTTTCTGTTGCTTTTTTTGTGATGTTTATTTTATTTTTTTTGCAAGCAAGATGTGTGTGCGCTGACGACGACGCCCACGGCGCCCCCAACAGGGACCACACCTGCCCCGACTGCAAACAACCCGTGCGACCCACCGCCGAACACCTAATGTGGGAATGCCCCGCGCGCGAAGCGGCGCGGAGAAAGTACCTCCGCCACGAAGAGCTGCCGAGCTACGATGGGTGGATCTACAGAGTTCTAGAAGCTTTTCGCCTTCTAGTACACTGTAGTGGATCCGACCGTAGTGCCGCCTTGGGATCTCTTCTGGCTTCTGCCAGGGAATCCGCGCTATTACACCGGTTGTAGATCCTGCTCCTCGCAACGTGCCCTCCATTCCCAACAGACTTTCTTCCCTTTCCCATCCCTCCAATTAGGCAAAATAGCCATCCCATCAAATAAAACAATTAATCAATCAACCACTCAATCAATCAATTTTGGGTTTCTGTCGCCAGCATTGACAACTGTCCCGCGTGGTGGAAGGAGGGTATAGGGAAAATGGGAGTAGGATGAAGGGTGCCCAGTCAGAAATGGGTGATGAAGTCGGATCTCTCCCGCATATATAGAAAGTTCGGGAGGGAGATTAATGTGGTTTATATGCGTGTCATGTCTTCGCCCGACAACGTCCGCTATTCGAAGGTGTTTGGGCGCTTTCTATATAGAGGCGGAAATGTGCGTATGCACTTTGTGAGGAAGCTCTGCGTTCGCGGAGCAGTGCCACGTGATGTGTGAGGGGCCAGCTTAGACACCTACACAGCATCGGGTGCATCTGCCTGCAATATAGCTTCGTCGTCCGTGGTGTGTATGGTTCGTGGTCGAATTTGATAAAGGCCCCTGCTACGGCCTATACTTCGTCGAAGATGTCGGGTGTTGCACTAAGACCATCAGGGTCAACCGCAGAGGGGTCCCCCCTTGCGGGCTCTTCTTTTTTCTGGCGAACATGAGCCAGGCAATTAAGGCGTCCGACTCTTGAAATATCGGTCTACGGGGTGTTTCGCCACCGGTGTATGAATGAGGAGCCAATGAAGAGCTTTTGGCTATAAAACAAGCACTAGAGGGCACGGACGAAATCGGCGTATTTCGTCCCGTTCAAAATTGTTATCACGCTGCGCGTGGAAGAGATCAAGGAAGAAACATTGAGGATAACAACAGCGAATCGTTGACGCTTTGAGGAACGTACAACTTGTCTTGTGCACCCCATAGTTAACCCTCTTGTTCGCGAACTGAGTTGCTGACCACAGAGATGGTGTAGAAGCTTGAAACATCCGGGGGCAAACACTGGATCAGGCAGGCATGCATGACACAAGTGCAGTTTCAGAGAACATGAAGACGCCTGTAGCAATTAAGCATAGCACAGATGTCGATGACGCATACAAGGGCGCAATGCGGCGAACCAATAGCGAAGTATGGAGATGGGAGACATTACATTTTTTTTACACGTGCCAGTGGGATGCAGAGTCCATGTCCCCGTTCAAACTTGCAACATGATGAGTACAGACTTTTACGGGGCAGAACTCGCCACGAAACCTTCGCGCCACGCACTTCTGTCGGCCGCATTTTTAACGGCCTCTCGTCGTCTCCCTGATTTGAGCGTGAAATGCTTGGAACGCGCGGTCGGGCCGCCCGCCCGCGTGGCGCACACCCGAACGGATTAGCGCGCTTTTCGTCGCGGCCTTCTTTCGCCGACCACGACATCTCTGGCGTGATGGATCAAATTGGCACGTGTCAGATATGGTGCGAAGCTTCCGGGATGATTTAAAAAAAAAAAAAAAGAGGAAGGAGTCGAGCGCGTTTCTCTCTGTTCCGGACAGTGGGAGAACCGCAAAGGGCAGCAAAAGTACGCGGAGGACTTCTTGCGCACCAATGCATAAGGACCACAAAGTGTATATATTATGCGGTTAGCGCGGCATGGACCGACGTCAAGCAAACTTTCTTTTGCGGCGTTGTTACATTTATTAGTTCATTTTAGTTTTTATTATTTCATTTATTTTAGCGTTTTCGTTTATTCCTCTGTTATTCGCTATATGACACAGGAATGGAGTAGCAGGGGAACACACTGTATACCTCTATCTCTCCACAGCAACTCACGTATAACAGAACATAAAAGAACGGCAAAATGCACTCAGCTATCAACGCAGCGACGCTGGCTCAGAAGTGGCCTATAGTTATATCCTTCCCATTTTATATTTAACAAGCAAGCAAGCAAACAACGCAGCGCATACGGTAGAACGGAAGTGGTCAGCTAAAGGGGCTTTATATGTTCAGCGGCATCTCAGTGGAAGGCTGTGGCGACGGCAGTACTTGCACGAGTGTGGCAGCAAGGACACGCAGCTATGACGACCATAGCTGCGAGTCTTTCCCCTGCGTAATGACGCAGATCATTATGGCGGGAAACACGCGAAGCCAAGTGAAGAAACGATCAGACGGGGAAGAATTAGACAGGGATACTAAAGAGAATCAGCCCAGCAACAAGTAGTGGTAAGCTAAATGATCGTCGACCTGGGGTAGTCGTGACGCTATCCGAGCCACAGAGACACTGCTACTTAGCTTGCGCCAGCCATGATGAGATTTGTACACATGTAGACTTAGTTTAACGTTCTTGTTACTCGTAACTTTATTGATTTGATTTGGCTTCCTTCTAGGAGTGGCGCATACCCACTAAGAGTGAACGACGAAGAATCGGACGGTATTCGAAAAAAATAAAAAAAAAAGACACGAAGAAAAGGATTTCGTTGTTGTTTTTCATACTATGCCATTCATCAACATCTCAAGTTGCGAGTATTACATGTTGCGGGGCTGGCATATCCACTTTCAATAGTCAGTATCTCTCTCATTATCTACTGTTGGGGAAAAGTAATGGCGCCGCGCCTTCACTGACCAATGAATGACCAACGCAATGCGGAGTGGCGCTGAATTTGCCGCGGCCAGAAGGGTAGGGCACCGCAACGAGCCAAGCTTGCGCGCCACACCTTACACAACGTCATTCGACCTTGTTTGTTGATCTATTAGCCTGGCCTAAGCACTGCACTTGCTGCAGTATTAGTCCGCACTACATCCGCAAGCGTCGCAAATTTTTCCATCGAGTGCAATCACGGGGCGTCGGAGCTAGCGAACTTAAATTCGCGAATCAGATTTCGCACTGGATAGAACTTGTTCTTTGGTTAGTAGGCATTTGCTGAGCCAACACGTTTACCACGATATAGACTATAGACGGACACCAAATTAACGTAAAGAAACACTAACTCCTTTTGAAGACAGATGTTTGCCTTTATGTTTTTCTTGCTCACGGGCATATGTTAGTTTTTCCCCCTAGGCTCATTACGCTTGCATTTTGCGCATTGCACTCTGCTTTGCCGATTAACGCCGCTAAAACAATTTTGGCACTGAAAATCAGCGACATGTTTCTGAGGCGTTCCGCCGGACAATGACATGCGTACATCATAAGGCAAGCGAAAGCAAAACCACTTGCGAGAATAATGAAAGTTCTTAATACAATGAGAACACCACGCATCTTGCAAATGCCAGCGTTTACGGCACACTTGTCACACTTGTCGGCACAATTGTCAGCCTCTATAGATTTGCCTCTCCTCTAGACTAACATGAAAAGCGTTGATTTTTGTCGCAGAGGTATCAATGACTATAGGGATCATTGTCCAAATACTACACGCCGCGACATGTGCAGTGTCTTGGTAGCACTCGCTTGCAAAGAGTGCCAGAGCAATTCTTGCCAACAACTATTACGTCTTGGTGATAACCGATCGAAAAAAAGCGAGCGAGAGAGAGAGAGAGAGAGAGAGAGAGAGAGAGATAGAAAGCCTAGTGAGAATTTCTTGGCAACGTAGCGCCCTTTTACCGGAGGATGTTTGCTTCACACCCAAGTATAGTAACAGCGTTAATACAAGTATACAGGAAGTGCGACACAATCTGAATACCTGAAACCATCGGAAAATGTCGGGTGTAATGATACGCCAAGTTGGTATACGCGAAGTGAAGCAACTTAGCTGCGCAAGCTTTAAGTGTGATAAGTCGTTCCTCCGCTGGGACCATCCAAACGACGCATTTAGCCGCCAACGTGAGGAAACCCGTAAAAGAGAAAGCGCTCACTATTAGAGAGTTAGCTCACGTTTAGAATATGACGAATTACCGATGTTCCATAATGTCTTCAATGTCTGCTCTTAATTTTATTCTGCCACTTTTTCCCCTTATACATTTACCTTCCCCTCCGGATATGGGCTGTTCAGGTTAAAGTAGATTTCTATATAAGCTATCACCATTACTTTCATGTAATAAGCAACTAGAAGAACTCCACAACTAATCTGCGCTTTAACTGGCATTCGCGAGCCCAAAGCATGACCTGAAGGGAGCGGTTTGATCATAAGCGTCCTTACCGGCGGCGACGACGGTCTTGCAGGTTGTCTCTATATTCCATGCGAGCAAAGCACGGATTGAATGCCGGTATATACGGCGCTCTTGAAGCGTAGTTCTTGCGTACATATCTGGCTAAACTCGACCTCGTCGGAACACGCGAAAATGTTCGAATTATACTATATTCGAATTATTCGAAGTTCCAATATGAAACGGGTAGACTGTAACTCGCAGCCAAACGAGACGTTTATTCAAGTCTGAAACACACTTTCTACTGTCACTGGTGATTTTACACATCCATGCAAGCTCGGAAACGGACACGACGCAGACTACCTTCAAGAGTCGATATGCTGTGCTAAACCTGGACTGCATCGTTTAAGACGCGAAGAGAAGGTCGGTTCAACAGAGAGCTTTAGATTAGAGAGCTCATTCAGTGACTGACTGAGCTACAATTCGTAAATTGCAATATGTGCCGTAAAGTAATTAATCAAGAAGTTAACTAGTGATTTTTAAATTCGTAGATTATGTGTTTAAACTTCTCGTGCTAGTAATGTCCGCCTCTCGAATAATCCAGCTCAAGGACAAGAATTGTGCTATCTGCCACAGGCGACTTTTAAAGATTCCGTAAGACTTAAAAATGATCACCTTGTATAGCAATAACTTCGCTACATATACGCTTACTCTCGCAAAAAAGGGGAGTAAGCAAGAACTCCCTTAAGAGTGTAGCAAAGCAGGTGCTCTGCTTAAAGCGGTTGTAGACCCAAGGCACCCGCAACGAGCGAAGGCAGAGTAGGAAACCGAGAGCAGCGAAGGTGAAAACGGAACGAGAACAACGTGTGCGAAAGGTGGAGGACTAACGACGGTTCGTTGGCCAACGATGTGCGTGGTAAGAGCGTTGTTGCAGCTCCGAAGGAGCACATGTAGACACCCGCAGAGAGGAATGTCCGCCGCAACAAACCTTGGTTCTTGCCAGACGAAACAACGCTCTTGGCGTTTGAAAAGAGCGTGTTGCCGGGCGGTCGTTAGTGCGGTTAGCTGTATACGGTCTTTCCAGCAGCGCATAGGGACAATACAAAGAATTCAGCAGCGGGGGTCGCATAGCACGCGCTCTTGCGTGTCTGTCTGGTTCCTCGCGTTGTCCTTTTGACACTTTTGAAAGAATGTACACGCTCAAAAACAAATGAAACGCGATAATGAAACAAGTGCCTATATATACACCATCGCGAGCGAAAGTGCGGAGACCACGGCGAAAAAGTAAGGCGTTTTCTTTTTTTCGCGGCCATGGTCGGAAACGCCACAGCAATGATATCACAGTTCAGCTCCTGATGGTCACCAGCAGAAGTCAAGCGGTGTGGAAAGAACAACGTCTTCATCTCTATACTGGGCTATTATGACTTGATTTAGACGAAACAACATGTAGGTATATAGTATACCGCACTATGGCTCAGGGCTGCGCGCATGAGTCGCCGCTTGCACTTTCGTTCGCCGCCATTTCCTTCCGTTATAACTTTTTCCTCACGCGTGGCCGAGTGCGCATAAGCGGCGAGGCCTAGTTGGTTATCCTTATCACGATGTGGATGTCACAACAGCGCTGCGCGCGTCGCCGTCAATCTGCGCTTGCGCGCTTCAGACGCGGGCAGAGATAAAAGCAGCACGGATACGCGTAATGAGAAATGACACAGCCTGTCTCAACCGAAACTATGCGAGATTAAAATAAATGATAATGACGGAAGTGTCTGTACTCAACTGGAACAACATGTGCGTCGCTGCCCGGCCGCGCATGACAGTTGTCAGACATTTTTTGTCGTCTTTGTCGGTGAAATAATTAAGTTAGTTAAGCTACTCCGTAGAACCCCTAGCGAGTTACTCGGTGAAGCTGGGTCAACTAGAAAACTGAGGTTAACTGTTCACGACACGCTGACTCTTTCTCTATTCAAGGTACGAAAGTGAAACTATGAAACGAACACCTGGCAGCGATTCCGTGCGCCGAATTACGAGTTAAAGGGCACTAAAGACAAAAATAAGTTTTGCTGTACTAGTAAATTAGATTTTCTGCTATACTAAGAAAGTCAGTTTTGCCGCGAGATGAGTGGACGCTTAGTAAGCGAGAAAAGACGCAAAAGCTAAAGGAGGGTGGCGGCGTCTCTTTGCAGTTCCCGCGCCAGCTCGTTATGGCGTCATGACTTCATGAATTTTGACGGTGTCTGCTCGTAAATTGCTCAATATCTATTTCTTTACTGCAAGATGACCTAAATTGTCTTCCAAAGGAGCTAGAGACCTAACTTTGCAAGTTTCAAGAATTCCTACACAGCACCACAACGGCCAAAATGCAAGAAAATACTTTGATATCCGTGACGACACATTAAAGTTCCGGCGCTCGAGTTCTGGCGCAGCAAGAAAAAAAAAAAAGAAATTCACGTTTAGCCCTCATTTTCTTATCTGATAATCAACACCTAGCCACGGACTTAATTAAAACAGACTTTGAAAAGAATACGTTATCAGTTTGAATTGATTCTCTTTAGTGTGCCATCGCGGTGGCCGAGAAGAAAGGGAACCGAGATGCCAAATTTTTATTAATCATATCATAAGAAGTCAGGCATACATAATTCAAAACAGTCACAAGAGTTAGCCATATACTGTTCAAGAGCCGCAGCAAACTTTAATATGCCGCCAGCATTACTCCATTTCAGAAGTAGTTAGCAGCATTGTCGGAGCTGCATTACTCCTTAGCCAATAAGAAGGCCGAATGCCCCTCAAGATGTGTTCATCCGCGTTGAGTCGTCTGCTCAGCGGCTACTGAACTCGCGGTGTGTACGACGCGCATGCGCAAAGGTCCCAATATGTCACCGTATCGCTATAAGCAAAAACAAAACTCTATAATCCTGCCATTATTCAGTCAGTTACGCCCGGAACTATATTCCGCTGCGCAAGTATAATGAATGTGTAAGCCTCGTACATTGGGCAGCGCTGAAAATGGAGTATAGCTTCGGCCATCGAGTATACGCTCTTACAGAAACTCCAATTCCGCCAGTGTCGAATTCGTGAAAGTAAAAGAAAATGGTCATCCAACCGAGTGTAACACAAAGCCCCCCCACCCACACACACACACAGTAAAACCCTGCGGGTTTCTCAGATAGAGAAACCCCTATGGGTGTCCTTTGTATACAGAGGCGCGATCTTGTACGCGTTCCAAAATGGAACGGACCGCCTCCGTTCCATTTTGGAACGCGTACAAGATCGCACCCCAGGTTTCTCTTTCTGACCGTATTTGTTTCCTTTGTAGCTTTGTGTGACACTCGGGTGGATGGCAACGTTTCCCTTTCATGAACCGCCCTCGCCATTGCGGTATTCCACAGAAGTGAAATGCCACATTATCGAATTCGCCATGTCGTCAGCTCTCATTGGTTGACACAGAGACTTGCACCCTCTTTGATTGGCTCAAAACACAGATACGACAAGTTTGACTGTGAATAGCACCCACGAGCGGATAGGAGTCCCTGGCCAAGTAATTAAGTATCCGAGAGTGAGCCGTAAATGGACTAGAAAAGAGCCGCAATTTGGCCACTCCTCTAGACTACACGAAACTTCATACGTAAGGAACAAATGATTCAGCTGTTTTTATGGGCGTTCGTGGCCTAACTCTCGAACCGACACCGAAGTTACTAAACATTCACGACTTTTAAGTTCATTTACTCGATATTTTGTGGCCCCAAAAATACTGCCATCTAAGATACACAAATCGTAGCAGCATACAGTTTGTATCGTTCGTGTGGGTTTTCATTACTGATTCGTGGCATTACTCTGTGCTTGCCCTCCATGCTAAACCACCCTCAACCTAAAACGGAGCTCGCTACCTGCCCAGATTTTTCTTGTCGAAATACACGCGGAACGCTGAAATGCCCTATCAACCAACCGCTAAACCAATGAACACGACGTCATTCGTTGTATTAAATAAATTCAGAAGAAAAAAAAAGAAAAATTTGTGACCAACGGGAAACTTAAATTATGGGGTTTTACGTGTCAAAACCACGGCGTGCCTCATATATGAGGCACGCCGTAGTGCGGGACTCCGGAAATTTGGACCACCCAGGTGGTTCTTAATCGTGACCAACGGGAGTTCAATTGACCAACGGGAGTTCAATTGACTCGGGCACCCTGACTCAGTCAGGCAGAATTGACAAAGAAACATATAGTGCGCAATGCGAAATATATGTTTCGATCCTTATTATTACTTAACAGTTACAAAAATTCAGAGTGCCTGAGTCAATTGTGCTCAAAACGACGGTGTACAAGAATGGAGAGGATAACGCCGACTGCAACTTGGTAATTGTCTGGCTGACTGCGCGCGAGATGAGTCAGACGCACAGTCTGATAAAGCCAGCGGAGCTGATATAAGCAGGGCAAACAAGGAACACGACGGGAGCGGAATTCCGGCTCGTCGCGTCGGGATTTCATGACGCGCGCGTCATCAGATGGGTGCCTCCTAATCGCCTCTAATCAATGGAAATGCGGAAGTCGTACTGAGACGGTCTTCCATTGCAGACAAACTGAGGACGTGCAGGCGACAAGGCAATGTCTTCTCTTTCATCGTATGACACGTACTTTGTGGTCTCCACACATATATCCGTTAAGCGTTTGTCTACCGTTTTTCCGTTGAGCGTCCCAATGCTGGAATCTCAGCTCCAGGGCCCACATTTACAGTTGACCGATCACTCTCGGGAAGACACTTTCACTTTCGTGCGACGTCACGCTGCATTGCAGTCTCAGTGAAGCGATACGCCTGCTCTCAAATGGATCTAATCAATAACGGATCCAAATCCAATCACGCACCTAAAGCGATATTCCTCGAAAGCGATACGTTCAGAGCGAGCTTAACGCCGAGTGCGCACCGTTTGAATAACGAAGTCGCGTTTGCTCGAAACGTGATGTATGCCGTTGAAAACCTAATTAGGAACCTATGCGCGATAAACTCGATTCTAAGGCGTAAAAAGTAGGAGTAAATGGGTGGCTTGTTAGCAGTGTCACTGATATCAGGCAGAAATACGGCGTTTAATCTGCCCGTGTATCCCGTTCTCTAAAGATACGACAAAACACGATCGTGTCCTGTGCATTGAGTGCACGTTCCGGCTCGATTTTTTGTTAGGCACGTCCTTACGTAGAAACAGAAAATGGAGAAAAATAAGTTGCCTCGTTCAATTGACATGCAGAAATAATTAGATTAAAGGGAACTGAAAGTGGACGAAATAGTAACTTTGCGCCCAGGCGGGAGGCGAACACACACATTACGCGCGCAGTGATTTACCGCAGTGGCCCTCCTCCCGTTTGTTTTTTGAGTAGCTGTATGTGTGACTTCTTAAGCTGTATTTCTCTGTTATGGCAATTCGTGTATCGAGGATTTATCGTAACACCATTTTATAATCATTTTCTTTTACTTTTGTGATATTGTAGGACTTGTGATATAACTCCGTGTTTGTTGCGTGAACAAAAGTTGCCGGCACCACGTATCGGGGCCAACGTACGTCAAAAATAATAATGAATAAATAAACAAAAATTAATAATAAATAAATAAATAAATAAATAAATAAATAAATAAATAAATAAATAAATAAATAAATAAATAAATACGGCTTCACTAATATTCCCGTTAGGTTCTTTGGCACGCGAAGCCCCAGAATTAAAGTGTACGCGTATATCCAACAGTAAGTGAGTGCAACGTTCACATTATTTTACCAACTCTCGTCTGTCGGATGTTAATTCTCGCCATGTCACACCAAGACTGCGAAGTAGTTAACGATAATTGGTAATTGCCCAGTGCGCGACTAATGGGCGCCAAAATAATAGGCTTTGATGGATGGTGTTAGGCCACGAATACCCTATACATCCAAAGTCACTATTTACATTTTTACAAGTGCGGGATGACACAGCACCAAGCAAGCAGACTTGTGCGCTCTCATAAATTAAGCACATCTTTTTAAAGTCACGGCAACTTGAATGTAAGCCCCCGAAGCAGAGCTTATTTAATAAAACCAAAGTCACGGCCTCGTAAATTTCTGCCTGCCAGGAAACAAATATAGAAGTAGCTTGAATATTTCCAAGGCTGTAAACCGAAAGAGACGATATACAAAATATGACAGCTCCAGCAGTGGCTCGTCTTGTCATGCATGAAGGGGGCGTGTTTTCGGGACATG
The DNA here is from genome assembly GCF_013339745.2 of Dermacentor silvarum. Taxonomy (NCBI): domain Eukaryota; kingdom Metazoa; phylum Arthropoda; class Arachnida; order Ixodida; family Ixodidae; genus Dermacentor; species Dermacentor silvarum. The sequence goes on along the minus strand of NC_051155.1, from coordinate 168,066,199 downwards.
CCCGCACGAGGCTCCGGCAACGTAGCCAAACGGCGGATGTACAGTTTGGGATAAGTAGGTACGCAGATCAACATACTTGGCGTTTTCATTGATTACGTAAACATACACGTTACATATCGGCGTGCATAACTGATATGTGCCAATCACTGCGGTGCACTTGCACGCAAATCATGCATCGTTACAAAGAAACAACAAATTCGAATTAATTGAACCACGTTTTTACAAGAGCTTTTACTTTTTTTTTTTTTTTCCAGGCATGGACACGTTGCAGTTGCAAACGAGTTAAACTTGTCAGTGGGTCAATGCTTTGTTCAAACCACGTCAACAGACAGGTGGAAAAAAAAAAAAATCTTTTTCACTGTATCGCCATCTTCGCTGTTCCACCGGTTTGAACGCAGCCACGCTGTTGAAACTTCAGGTTTCTCGAGACGGCCAGGCTGAGTTTTCGAAGGCCGAGCGATACGACTGGTCAGCAGCTCTGCCGGTAATGCTGAAGCCGCGTAAAAACAATCGCAGGAATGTCAGCCGCGCCGGGACGGACGCAGCCGCACACGCGCTGTACGCTAAACAAGAAACAAAAGCCGCGCCAATTGAAAAAGAAAAGGAAACGCATCACAAACCTTTGATGTGCATGGCCCGAGCTGCGTGTCCCTCCGGCGAACGCGCCTTCATGCCGATCTGGCTGAACCCACCACCATCGGCGGCCGCCACGGCGCCGTTGGCGTACTCCATTCGGAGGCCTGCTGGCCTGCGCCCGGAAAACTCACGAAGCGCTCGCCGCGTCTAATCCATGGTGTGCGAAAAAGCACGCTGGACCACCGATGTCGATCCCGTAGGTGTCGGGGCCTGTCGCACAGAACTGCTGTCACGCGCGCGCACACAACACCGAAAGCCGAAGCGGCAGCACGTAGACGACACAACCAGCACCAACAGCGATCGGCACGAACGACTCCCGCTCACGCCGTGAAGCCCGTCACATTCAGCGTCGTTCAGGGAAGCTCTTTGGGGCCGAGGCGAAAAGCAAAAAAACAAGCCCCCAAAGAAGCGCTGCCTTTCTTTTTTTTTCTTCGTTTAATTTTGCAGCGCGCTCTCGCGCTGGCGTACTAGCCGGACTGACAACATTCCTATCCGCGCGCCTGGCTCCGCCGTGAAGCACGTTGCGGCTTACCTTGTTTCTAGGGAGCTTCGGCACCTAGAAAGTACCCAGCTAGGCCAAACAACATTCAAAACATTCAAAGAAACCCCGCTAGTTCCCATAATAATAAGCGAAAACTTGGTGTGATCAAATAAATAACTGACAAAAACTTTATTTAACCATTGCACAACGTGTATTTTGTTTTGTTAACTTGCGAGGTGGCGTTGCCTCTAGACAAACTACTTCAAGAAGGCAGTCTGAATGTCCCTAGAAATGCCTCTCGTCACTAAAGTTTGCGCACGCATGAACTCGCCACTACTGACCAAAACCACAAGTTGAAACAATAAAACTGTTTCTAAGTCCTCACAAAAGTGCCTGCAGTGACTGCACAGCCATGCTATATTCATTCACGAAACAAAAAGCAGACGCCACAAATTCTGACAGAACCTAATAGACGTATGTAATTGGTGAGCAGCAGCGATGACTACTGCCATCTCGCGACGTGAAATGCGGTGCACATAGATAAATCCTGTGCTTCGTACTACCGTTTTTCAGACTTTTTTTTTTACTAGAAATTACAAGAAAATACTAAACAGAGATAAAGTTGCGCAAGCAATGACACGCTGACAGAAAGAAGACTAGAAGAGTCGGAGCGTAGTTCAAGCTTTAAGCGTAGTGCGTATGTCGCGCTACCTTACGGCAGACTCACACAACACTTTGGCCTTTGAGATTACCACCAAGCCGCATTCTAGCCTGCACATTCAGAGAGAACTAAATGCGAAAGAAGCATTCATGAAAGAAGGCTTGCTTGTTTGTGAATATTATTATGAACACGATGAGCGCAACGAACCCAATGGGCATCTTAATCACAGTACCTCTGATCACGGTGGCTCTAGTAATTTCGAAGGCAATAAACCGCTTTCGCCACCTGCCGGGAGGAGCGAGAACAATCGACTATCCGTACGGCCAGACTTGCCACCACGCGCCGCTACTATCTCCAGCTATTACACGCGGGATATTCGAATGTCGAGTCACGAATCAAGGGGCGACAACCTTTTCTATATCCTCTCCCTTTAGCAACAAATACTGATATAAAATTTCGAGCACTCCAACTCTAGAACTTGTAGGAATTCTGGCTACAAAATCCGAGTGCCGCTAACAATTACGGCCACTTCGGATGAGCAGCCGTGAGATATCCCGCATTTAGCGACGTACCACTAGGTCTCCCGCAAAAGGGTTGTGCAAGTAGCCATTTCTGAGACCGAATCGAATGGTGACTGAAGCGAATCGAATCGAATATTTTTCGAATAATTAACAGCCGTTTTCACTATTAACATAAAACGAGTCTAGTTCCCCCAGTTCAGACTACGCTATACATATATATATATATATATATATATATATATATATATATATATATATATATATATATATAGTAGTAACTGGATTTTTCAATGGGCCAAGCGTATTTAGAAAAATCAGAAGCACAACTTCGCGGTTATCTTAGGTTTATTTACCCAACAGTATCGGTCGGTGGACCGACCTTGAAAAAGGTTGGTCTTAATAATAATAATAATATATAATAATAACATATACGTATATATATATATATATATATATATATATATATATATATATTCTAAATAAGTGTTTTATCTCTATAACTCTGAAGTCAACAGCGTTCAAGAGGTAGATTCACGTGTCATCGGGGCAACTCACCGCGACGTTGCTCTGCCACGTGATTCAACCTAGGAAAGAGAGAAGGTTAGTGGCATTTATACTCGACCCCAATCATCCCAAGTATCGTTTCTTCTTTTTTATTATTATTTCTAACGCTAGAAGGTCCATAATAAGCCTAACACTCTTTCATCCGCACTCAGTTCATACGGAGCCAAAATTATTGCTTCAACCTAAACCTGGTTTCCTGCGCATGTAAATGACTCCGAGATTTTTTACGATGCGCACCAGTTTGCAGTTTACCACTGCGACCGCATTGAGCGCAGAGGAGGAGGCGCACTAATTGCGCTTTCAAAAGACATCCCGTCGTCACCTAAATGTCCAAGTTAACAGCGCCCTTGCATTAATTCGGGTAATGTTACCTCTCGGTCACATCAAACTGATTTTTGGTAAATGTTACCGCTCACATTCCTCATTATCCCCATTTATTAACGAGCCGTGTGACACTGTCAACATAACATCTTCTCGTTTTCCCTATTGCACTTTGTTTTTTGTTAGGCGACATTAACTTCCCTAATGTAACATGGAACACCTTGTCATCCCGCTTATCGCCATTCTCAGAACGAGCCAACGACTTTCCTCACTTATGCTCGTTTTTTTTTTTTTTTTCACAATTAGTTACACAAGCAGCTATACCGGGATAACAAGCAATGTAGCTATATACCACCCCCGGTCTATATATAGTAGTTATAACGCATGCCGATCTAGGTTCCCCGATCACGTATGCTTGCCTGGAATCTGTAACCACGTCTTGCTCAATTGTCACATTAATTAACGTCGCTTTGCCTAAAAAGACTAAACATCGACAAACCATACACGATTATCACAAAAACAAACCATGTGGCAACAAATAATGAACGATCCCCATTTTTATAGAGATTTTATAAAACATTTTGGTGATCGCTCGGTTTAACCTAACTGTGGCTTGTTTGCACGTAGAGTTTGCGAACTAAGTGAGAAATATGTTCCTAACCACGCAATTATTTCCGGTATGCAAGCGCCTTTGTATTCCAGTCATCTAAAGCTCTTATCCAACCGGAAAAAGCGTTTCTGTCGTTTAGCGAGAACATCGCCTTCAGATGCGCACTGAGCAACATACAAAGCTTCTTCTGATATCTATACCACTGCCCTAAATGCTGCTAAATATAACGGCTTATCTAGCACGCTACCTGAAATACTAGAAACAAATATTAAAATGTCCTGGCAATTAATTAATACATATTAGCAGACAATTCTATTAATTTAGAAGATTCATCTGGAAAGGCTGTTCCAAATTATATGTGCGCAACACTTCTTAACGATTATTTTGTTAGTCAGTTTTCCCAATCATGCTCTATTGAGCTACCTAATGTATTTAAATATGAATACACTTATCAATACCTCCAGTGTTTGTTGAAGTAACTTGAATTAACAATTTAATAGATGCCTCACCATATCATTCATCCCCTGGCTACGACTGAATTATTAGTCAATTTCTTACAAGCACTAGCGTCTTTAGTTCCATGATACTAACAAAAAATATTTCAGCAATCTCTGAACACATTCATGCTTCCAAAGGAATGTGAAATTGGGAAAGTGGTTCCAATCTATGAAACCGGTCACAGAAATTCACCTATTAATTACTGATCGATTTTCCTCATAAGTACTTGTTTCGAATTATTAGAACATGTCATATTCACAAACTTTGCGAACTTTTTAATGCCAGATCCCGTTTCCCTAAGGTTTTCGTAAAACTAATTCCTGCGAAACTGAACTTTTATATTTCACTCATAGTTGCATCGCTTCCTAGATCGACTATTCTGCGCTGACTTTATTATTATTATTATTATTATTATTATTATTATTATTATTATTATTATTATTATTATTATTATTATTATTATTATTATTATTATTATTAGTAGTAGTAGTAGTAGTAGTAGTAGTAGTAGTAGTAAACATGATTGATTGATTGATTGATTGATTGATTATTTTTTCAGTAGAACATTTGACAAGGTACGCCACAAATCACTTATTTTTAATTTAAGTTTCCTAAATACCAACTTTAACCTTTCGAAATGGATTGAACATTTTCTGACTAATCGCTTCCAGATCGTTACCTCAAATGATCATAATTCTCCTCTCACAGAAGTTCAATCAGGAAGTACCACAAGGATCTGCGCTGGGACCCCTAATATTTAATTTTTATTTATATTAATGATCTCACTACTACAACATCCTATAACATACACTTGCTCGTGAACAATTGTGTTAACGTCTCGGAAATTGTTCAAGCTGATGACACTAAATACTTCAATCTCATTTGAATAATATAGTTGTTGGCGCGGGAAGTCGCTAATTGAACTAAATAGTAAGAAAAGCAACATAATGCACGTATCTCGAACTAATTCTAATCCTTGAACTTACATTCTTAACAATGTTAAGACCCTTTAGATTTCGTCACGTCACATAAATATCTCGGTGGGCACATCACGAATAATTTAACTTGGACTATTCACGTAGAGGGTATTATTAACAATTACACGTCCGGTTTTTTACGGAGTAACCTTTTTAAAGCACTGTCTTATTTAAAGCTACTACTGTACATGCGCTAACACGCTCCAATCGTGAATATGCGTCTGTGATATGGAATCGTCGTCACATTAACCTAAATGCTTCACTTGATCAAATTAATAAAAAAATATTTCTGTTCGTTTCATCCGTTCAAATTATAATCGAACGGCGAGTACAGTGACCTCAATGAAAGTTAACCTGTCATGACGTGAAAATAAAGACTTAGTAGGAGAGTGTACGAAATAGGAGTAACCTGCCCCTTGTCCCACTAACTGTCCGTCCCAATGTTGCCCGTCTTTCGTTGTTTCATAAATTTGTCCATCATACTACACTTCACAATCACCACATACTGTGGCCGCAGTAGATTTCAAACCGCGTCGATCACCGAAATAAGGTTGGAATTGGTTCATGTCACACGAAGTCTTTCTTTCATTCCTTCATCGTCCGTGAGTTCCCAGGAATGGAATCAGCTTCCCTGAAGTGCCGTAAACAAAATTTTTCGTGAAACATTACCTAGCATTCTATAATCAGGAGTATCTTTGTGCTGTTACCACAAAGCAATGTCATCATCATCATCATCATCATCATCATCATCATCATCATCATCATCATCATTATCATCATCAGCGTATAGTTTATGACCACTGCAGGACGAAGGCCTCTCCTTGCGATCCCCAATTATACCCCTGTCTTGCGCTAGCGTATTCCAACTTGCGCCTGCAAATTTCCTGACTTCATCATCCCATCTGGTTTTCTGCCGACCTCGACTGCGCTTCCCTTCTCTTGGTATCCATTCTGTAACCCTAATGGTCCATCGGTTATCCATCCTACGCATTACATGGCCTGCCCAGCTCCATTTCTTCCGCTTAATGTCAACTAGAATATCGGCTATCCCCCTTTGTTCTCTGATCCACACCGCTCTCTTCCTGTCTCTTAACGTTAGTCCTAACATTTTTCGTTCCATCGCTCTTTGTGCAATGTACTTGTTTTTAATATTACTGCTTCGTAACCACTCCCCTCTTTAGTGCCATATGGCCCTGAATGTTTTTTAGATAGATAGGTAGATAGATAGATAGATAGATAGATAGATAGATAGATAGATAGATAGATAGATAAGATAGATAGATAGATAGATAGATAGATAGATAGATAGATAGATAGATAGATAGATAGATAGATAGATAGATAGATATTATATTCACAATGCTAGCAAGCTTCTGTCATTACACTGCATTACCTGAAGCGTCGTTTATTAAAATCACAAATAAGCAATTAGGAATTAGGAACAAATAAAGTGCGCTCGCATACTCGGAACTCTTCAGCCAGTGCGAATGGTGATGGTTTAGCCGGAAAAGCCTGCAGCCTCCTGTGTGACGTGCAGCATGCTCCACTAGTATCTTCTCGTGTTTTATGTATACTACAACCGTCGGGATGAAGTTTATCGCTCTTTTGCTCCAACTTTATATGTTTGATCGCCCACAGTTGACGATTTTAAATATTCGAAAACTGTTCTTGAAATATTCGCATTTACGAATAGTGGGTATTCGACTCGAAGACCGAATGAAATTTGACAGTAATCGATTGGTTAGTTTCTCGAGTATTCGCGCACCTCTATACTTTCCAGCACCAGGAATTCAAAATTTGAAGTCGAAGCATTGTGTCGCTGTGTCTTGCAGACGTGGGCAGCATGCCATGTGAACTTATGGTGCCATTCTTTCGTGGGTGCAAATATTATCTCTCTCTTTCCCAAGGAAGGGGGAAATTAAAACTGTACTTTCGTCGACGAAAGGCATCCGCATCAACACGGCGACTAGGGGCCGTGTTTCTAAATACCAATTTCTTCTGCCTGCATGCATGTGACGCTGAACGAATCATAAACACGTCATTTCTTTTTTTCTAGCTTGCTGTGAAAAATTGTGGAAGCGTTTAAACTAAAAAAAATGTCGCAGTTTCGCCCGAAAGGCGAAGCATCGATTGCGATAGCAAATTAGTAGAGCGCTATTCGGAGTAGGGATAGTAGTTTTATCGGCTGCATAAACTTGGACACATTGGCTTACTAACTGAATTAACAATCGTGGTGTCAGCGCGCACAAGCAAACATGAATAGATCACACTGAATGACCGCAGCCAACGACTGTCAAAACGCTGGCAGCAAGTGCAAGTTCGCGCGGTCTATCGCTTCAACGGAAACTGAGCGGCAAATGCACAGCCCATACAAAGGTCAGAGCCGTGTGGAGATAAGAGACGGTGCGGGCGACCGCCGGGCAGAGAAGTTGTTGGCAGAGGAGAAGCTGCCCCCCCCCTCCCCCCTCTTCCCGTTTCTTGCTTTCGCATGGGAGATTGAGTGGTAAGATACGTGTTTGGCGCCGGAGCTCAGCGCCGCCCCGCCCCGCCTTCCTCCCTCCCATACCCCAACGACCTTTCGCGGGACGGACGGTCGCGTTTGCTTTCCGCCGTGCGTTCGCCCTGCTTGATAGCGCGCGTCCCCCGCGCGCTTTCGCTCGCGCATACGGCGCGCGGCGACGATTTTATCGCCCTTGGAATCTATACGGGACCTCACGGCGACGCCGACGGCAGAAATCCGGTTGAAGTGTCCATATAATTGCTATCGCAATAAAACTGGCGTCAGTTAACAATTTAACATTAGTGCAGTCTTTCTCGTAATTGGCGAAAACCTACCCCCCATGCCGATGCCCCTGAGGACTATCCACGGCAGTTCGCATGCCCATGGCCGGCTTGACCCAAGGAGCTGTTTCCTTGTTTTACTCGTATTACGACCATCACCCACTAACTCCCTTCGCCTACTTAGGCCACTAAGCCATCCTCTGAAATAATCAATCTATCACTACCTCACTTCCTTTAAATGCGAAGCATTTCTTGGCGAACATTTGCCACTTTGACAGTATCTATCTAGCCGCCTAGGTCTTGGTGCTCTCATGGCCAAAATTGGTATAGCATGGCAAGAGCGTATGACGAACACAAATGATAGGTCATGACATGAATATTGTTACACGAAGGACGAGTCAATAAGACGAGCAACTATTTACAGGTTTTATTTACAACAGCGGTTGCAGCGCTGACCGGTTAGTTTCACAGCGCGAGCCCAGCTCGTTCTTCCTCTTCTTTTCTCGAGTGATGGCGTCCGCGCGCCTCGTTCAAACAATCAAATACCACACGCGTGTAGCATAATCCCCCGGCGGCAGAAGCGACGTCCCGGAGCGTCTAAATGTCATCACTGACAGGGTGATACTGCTTCAGTCGTGTAACGTGCACGACATCACTGGACTGGGAAGCAGATGGGGCGTCAGGGGCGATCTCGTAGGTGACGTGAGTCACGGCACGACGCACTCGGTAGGGGCCTGTGTAACGAGACAGCAGTTTTTCATGACATATGTGTCATGTAGGTCATGGAACAGCGCCTACGTCTAGGTACTCTCATGGTCGTTTCGTTAGC